>NC_079220.1:11325665-11398165 GCF_029633865.1 Lampris incognitus | reverse complement strand
ACACGCTTTAAACTACAGAGACACATTATCAGCAGAGAATTTCTCCTTCCAGCAAATCTGTTGCTCGAACGCTAAGCGTACGTTGGAGCGTCAGAGCAAGTATGCTGACGGCTGTTTTAGGGGGGGGACGTATGAGAAAGCACATGTGAGCGTGCTTTCTGGGAGGGCAAAGCAAAAAGGATGCGCGGACCACAGATGTAGAAAAGTGTGACGGGGCCAGGGTGCAGTGTGGAACCACGGCCGGCGCTGTGCCGTGCTACCTATCCTGCGAGCTGAAGAGAAATTAGCGGTTAAATGGGCTGCATTACCCCGCTGGAAAGCGCCGTGTCCCCTTTCTCTAATTAACAACAAGTAGTTGACAGAGCTGATCAGACAAACAAACTAACGGAGCACACTGCGGCCATCCTGCAGCGGCCTCGTCTGCTCGCGCTTTGACGCTGATTTGAGCAACGATGGAGCAAGTCACGCTGACGTCTGGGGGACCGGGACTCACGGCCTCCAATCTGTGCCTCAATATGTCAAGTCCACAGAAATAGGCCTTGGACAGTGGAGGAAGGGCTCAAAAGAGGCACGAGATAAGTAAATGAATCAAGAGAAAATAAATGCGACACAATGCTACACAAGAGTCGAGATAAACACAAGTGCACACAGACATTTTAGCCCACATAAATAATGAAATATTACAAGAGATATGTATCAGCAGAGACCAGAGAGGAGCAGGAGATAAGATTTCAAAGACTGGAAGGCTGTTTGGCCAGACCTCTAGCCCAAATGAATGAACGAATGAACGGGAAGCTTGCGGTGTGTGTGTGTGTGTGTGTGTGTGTGTGTGTGTGTGTGTGTGTGTGTGTGTGTGTGTGTGTGTGTGTGTGTGTGTGCGTTTGTGTTCCTTTTTAGCTATATTAGTGAGCATCATTGTGATGGACTGGTGACCTGTCCAGGGTGTTTCCCAGCCTTCCGCCCAGTGACTGCTGGGATAGGCTTCAGCACCCTGCGACCCTAATTAGGATAAGTGGCTTGGAAACTGGATGGATGGATGGATAGTGAGCACCGATTTGAGTTCATAAACCATTAAAGTGAGACATTTTTGAAAAAGTGAGGACGTTTTGCCACTCCTCCCTTCTTCAAGCGTCTATTTTAGTGTTAGGGCTTGGGTTTAGGATTAGGGTTAGGGTAAGGGTTTAGGTTAGGCATGTAGTTAGTGTTGAACGTTAGCATCGGGGGCTAAGTACCAGTGTGTGTGTGTGTGTGTGTGTGTGTGTGTGTGTGTGTGTGTGGTGTGTGTGTGTGTGTGTGTGTGTGTGTGGTGTGTGTGTGCGTTTGTGTTCCTTTTTTAGCTATATTAGTGAGCATCATTGTGATGGACTGGTGACCTGTCCAGGGTGTTTCCCAGCCTTCCGCCCAGTGACTGCTGGGATAGGCTTCAGCACCCTGCGACCCTAATTAGGATAAGTGGCTTGGAAACTGGATGGATGGATGGATAGTGAGCACCGATTTGAGTTCATAAACCATTAAAGTGAGACATTTTTGCAAAGTGAGGACGTTTTTTTGACACTCCTCCCTTCTTCAAGCGTCTATTTTAGTGTTAGGGCTTGGGTTTAGGATTAGGGTTAGGGTAAGGGTTTAGGTTAGGCATGTAGTTAGTGTTGAACGTTAGCATCGGGGGCTAAGTACCAGTGTGTGTGTGTGTGTGTGTGTGTGTGTGTGTGTGTGTGTGTGTGTGTGTGTGTGTGTGTGTGTGTGTGTGTGCCCCAAAGGGAAATCCCTGACAGAGAGCACATTGGTCGGAGTCGGTCCCCCCTGTGAGGCTCTCTGGTATCAGCTGAGAGAAGCCTGCCAGCCCTGGCTGCCCACCCAGTTTCTCTCTCTCTCTCTCTCTCTCTCTCTCTCTCTCTCTCTCTCTCTCTCTCTCTCTCTCTCTCTCCCTCTCTCTCCCCCCCTCTCTCTTTCTCTCTCTATCTCTCGCTCTAGCTGAGGGCTGATCATGACATCCTCTGTGTCTTGACAAATCGCATCTGCCGTGGAAAGCTCAACTATCACTGGACAGCACTGGCTCCATCATTCTGTCCATGAGAGCCATCGCTTCAATTTCTTGACCAAAAAAAAGAAAAAGAAAAAGGCAAATACTTTGGGGTCATATAACGTGTTGCCATGTATACCAAGTGTGGTCATAATGTATAGCTAATGTTACCTACGTGCAGCTGCTCTGAGGCCGTCTGCAGATTTCTGTGGATGATGCAGGGAAACCCAACTCTCTTTCTCCTATTTGATTTCAGTTAGCCTGAACCATTTGACTCAATACTCACATCTGTGCCAAAAACATATGCCCTCACGGTACCGTAGGCCTCTTCGGACAAGAGCAATGCCCGATTCTGTAGTTTGTGTGACTTCGGGTCGAAATGAGTGACTTTATTCGTAGACATTTTAGAAACCGTTTCAGGAGCCTGGTAACGCTAAAGGGCTAACCGGTTATCTTGTCCATCAGTGGATAAACATTTTGTTCGGCCCCGCGCTGCTAAAACCAAAGCATGAAAACAAGCTTCTGCTTTACAAACGACCACATTCATGCAGACTTCTTGGATTGCATTTGTGTATATAATAGTGTCAGATTACTCTGTTAATCCCCCCCCCCCCACACACACACACACACAAACATACTCTGTTTTATTCTGCTCTGCTGCTAACTTTTCCACATCCACTGTTGATTTTCGGGAACAATCTCAACTGGACAGAACTGTTCTGTTCTGCTATCAAAGAATTACATTTCACACACGTTTTTACATCAGTTGTGTACGTTTGACACTTGCATGCATACTTCCACTACTGCACATATAGACCCTCTTAAGAGCACAACAGTTTGGATAAGTGGTGATGAATAATTAAGTAATAAAACGAAGAAGAGGGAAAGGAGGCGAGAATTGGGAGACCGAGAGAACACGGAGAACAACTTTTGAAAACATGACGCCTGCCTGAGAGACGCCCGCCATCCGGGGCTGCATTATGCATTAAGCGAGCGGGCGGCGATGGGGTATGAGGGGTGAACGAGGGCAAATACAGGGGGCGAGTTGGACTTCTTGCAGCAGACGACGTGTCCTGCAGAAGTCTCCTCGACAAACCCAGCCAACTACCCCTACCTGTCGGTGCAAGTTTCTACGTATGTTTCTATGAGGTGCAAGTTTCTACGTATGTTTCTATGAGGTCCTGAGAGGTGAGTGTGTCGAAGCAGAGCCGGCCAGATGGACAAGCTTTTTAAATATCAAATGAGGTCATAGTTACAGAGTTAAGACCCGGGCTGGAAAAGCGGAGGAAAATGTGCAATTCGTCTACATTGCCTCCCAGTGCTGGTCCATAGGGAGCTCCGAGGGGCTCTACTCCACGCAGGTCCACATATTTGGGATTCCAGAGGCGAGGAGGATGTAGGACTCGACCAGCCTCCATGCAGAGAGTCAAACATCTGCATCCTGGCTTCTCCCCTACTTTCTAACAGATGTGGGTCAAATAGTACTTGCTAATAAAAGTTGGGAATGTTTGATTTACAGTGCTTACTCTGTTGGGGGGGGGGGGGGTCAGCAACAGTAACTCGGTAACAGAGAGATAACACTCATTTAACGGTCAATTAAGTCTGTTTTTCTGTGTTTTACAACTTTTTAAACACTATCTAAACTGTCCCTTGGGATGTAGTGCCCAGTCTTATTATTCAAAGCAGATTAAGATAAATGCTGGAGCCATGCTGTTTGGCCAGATTTCCTTATCTCGCTGCCATTTCCTTGTCCCCCCCCCCCACCGTTAGGACTGTTGTTAAGCCCAGTAGTGGTTCGTTTCGATTCCGCTTCAGAGGAGGATGTGAGTCATTGTACTCGCTTGTACTTTTGAAAAAAATACATTATCTTGTTTCTTGCACGCCACGGTCACATCGCACAGAGGTATTACTGCTTGCCGTGGTGGAAAAGTGAGCGATGTATGAGAAGAAATGCACGGCGGCAAATGGGCATTTTGAGCTGCAGAGGATGATAGGAGATACCTGGGTTTCTGTCACTTCGACTCTCTGCTCATGCAAAATGTATGTCTCCGACAGGGCACTCGACAACACATGCACGCACACACATCTCCCGCACAGGTAGAGAGAGGCAAGTCAGAGGAACGTGAGTGGACATTAATGTGGTTTGACAGAACAGACCTCTCTGTTGATGGACAGACACAGAGTGATGGACAGCCGATGATTATTAGATGGTTTGGTTGGGGTATGCGACAGAGAAAAACATGACCAGAAAAAAACTTGCAGCTGTGGTTGCCAGAACTTTACCGTAAAAATTACGGTAGAACTTCCTCTACTATTACTATACTATTTTATTACACTATACTATATTATTATACCACTATATTATTACACTATACTATATTATTATACTATACCATATTATTAATGTAGTGAATTCAGGGGGCAGCAGGGAACCGCTGCTGCGGCCGGAAATCGAACCCGGATAGCCTGCACCACAGGCGACTGCGCTAACCAGTCAACTAAAGGGTCCGTACCCTTTAATTGACTGGTTAGCACCATTATCAGCACAATGGTTAGTACATTTAACAGTGACAAAATTTATTTTTAACAAAAAATAAATGTAAAACTTACAGTGTCGGCTGTTATATATATTACGGTATATTTCCATTATAAAAACAATGCAAGTACATTTAACAGTGGAGTAATGTATTTTTTCCAGAAAAGAGACGTAAAAAGTTTAAAAATTATTGTTTTGGCTGATATATATACATACATACATATATACATACATACACACACATATATATATATTAGCACAGATACAGTAAAAAAGTTTTAATGCATTGCAGTGAGACACCATATATAGATAGATAGATAGATAGATATCAGTGAGACACCATATATATTTTTTTTAAATTATTTTTTATGGTGTCTCACTGAGACAGAAACTGTATTTGACCTATTTAGAGTTTACTGTCTTTTACTGTCATGGTTTGTCAGTTTTTCCATCGTAAACTCTACAGACATTTTTTTACAGTGATAACGAGAGGAACCAACCAAAAAGAGACAGTGTAAAGACAGAAGAAGAGGTAGAGAGTGGTAGGTAGAGAGAGAAAGAGCTATCATCGCAGAGGACAATAGTGACATGGTCCACCAGGCAAATACAGTACATGCACGTTTCCTGACTGCCCAGAAATGTTGCCTTTGGTTGTTGGGCGGCACACCCAATCTCTCCCCCTCACCCCCCCCCCCCAATTTGCAGATTTTTGCGACACACGTAATTCACATGTAGTGAGTATTGCACATTACTGAGATGTAATACACAGCCCCCCCCCCCACACACACACACACATTACAGCCCTGACTATGTCATGTGGCTGACTGTCCAGACTCGGTGAAACAGAAGTTGGACTGGTTCTCGCAGTCGGGTCAAGTGTGGACGCAGTTTAAACAGTAGAACGTGTTGTCCATATGTTGTGTTTTGCTCGTCTGGAAACAAGTCATTCTACAAAGGATCAGTGCTCTTAATCTTCCTCTATCTCGCTTTTTTTTCTGGCAGCCCCCCCCCTCAGCCTCTCTGCCTCCCATGTTTCATCCAAAGCTCCATCTTACTGTTGTTATTTCTGTCTCGCCCCCTCAGTTCCACAGCTTAAATGTGTGTGAGTCCTGCCTCAATAATAAAAAAAAAAATTCTTCTGTTTTGTTTTCTTGGGTCAAGGATATTCCACACTACTAACACAGCAGTTCTGTGTTTACAGTCAATAGAGGCATGCCCACAGAGTTCCTGTCCTTTCAACCGTGCTATTTATTTTTTCTGGGTCATAAACCGCATAGAGACACCCCATGAAACTCGACCCTGGTCTTTTCACTTAGTTTCACTTTCACACTCTTTCCTCTTTGTCTCACACCCACTATGGTTTGCCAACTTGACTCTTGGCTGTCTGTCTGTCTGTCCACCCGTCCGTCTGTCTGTCCACTCGTCCACCCGTCCGTCTCTCAGTAGGAACAACACCTTCTCATTCGCAACTCGTCAAATATGGCAGCTTGGTCAGTGGCCTTACAGTTCAAACTTGACGCTCGAGGTACCCCTTTAGCGTCAGATTTGCCCGTGCAGGGCTGTTCAATAGATGTCAGTGGTGTAGTGTTGCAGTCAGAAAAAAATTGACAATTTACATTTCAGGAAACCAATGCGGCAGGCATCGGCGCATTCCATGAATACTGGGATGGCGGCGTCTGGATGGCCTGGTGGTCTATTCCATTGCCTATCAACACGCGGATCGCTGGATCAAGTCCCGTGTTACCTCCGGCTTGGTCGGGCGTCCGAACAGACACAATTGGCCATGCCTGTGGGTGGGAAGCCAGATGTGGGTATGTGTCCTGGTCGCTGTACTAGCACCTCCTCTGGTCGGTCGGGGTGCCTGTTCAGGGGGGAGGGGGAACTGGGGGGAACAGGAAAAGCATGATCCTCCCACATGCTACATCCCCCTGGCAAAACTCCTCACTGTCAGGTGAAAAGAAGCGGCTGGCGACGCCACATGTATCAGAGGAGGCATGTGGTAGTCTGCACCTCCCCGGATCAGCCGAGGGGGTGCAGCAGTGATCGGGACGGCTCGGACGAGTGGGGTAATTGGCCGGATACAATTTGGGGGGGGGGGGGTTCCCCGAAAAAAAAATAATACTGGGATGGCAACTAGCACTTTACCTGTGCTCCATCCATATGGTTAGTGGTTGTGTCAGGAAGAGCATCCAATGTAAAATGTTTTCCAAATTAGAATGCGGATTGACAAGACTATACCAGGCCTGGGTTAACAACGGCCGCCATTGGTGCTGTGCCCTCACAGCGTACTGATGGAGACTATAAAATCTGCTGTGGTGAGCTCTGAGAAACAGGAAACAAGCCGAGAGAAGTTGAAATTTTTGCAAACCACGGATACATTAACATCTCGACATTTCTGAACCAAAAATATGTTTCCTATCAACATTTCAACTTATCGCCAGTGTTGGTGGAGCCTACGTCCGCGTCACATGACTGTCAAGTTTCCACCCATCCATCCATTATCCAAGCCGCTTATCAAAATTCGGGTCGCAGGATGCTGGAGCCTATCCCAGCGAGTCATCAGGCGGCCGGTGGGGAAACACCCTGGACAGGCTGCCAGTCCATCACAGGGCCGACCCATTCACACCTAGGGACAATTTAGCACAGCTGATTCACCTGACCTACATGTGTTTGGACTGTGGGAGGAAGCAATCATGTCAACACCAGCGTCGGAAAAAGGTGAGCGTATGTGGTGGTGTTCCTCAACGATGGCTTCTCTAAAACATTCGCCAGTTCCACGCCTTGCACCGACCTCAGGGAATGCCACACGACTGCCTATTCGAGCACCAGAGGGCTGTGTTTGGGCTTGACACTGTTTCTGGATCAAGCAGAACTGTACTTAAGGTAATATGGAGGGGAATTGGGTTTACAATCAGCGGAGCAATGTGAGAAGACGAGCCGTGAAAAAAGTTCAAGAACTAATAGAATCAGTTGAACATGAGCAGGAAAGTACAGAACATGAGGAAAATGTGGAGGGAGGCTTTAATACTGAAGCGTTAAATCACATACTGCATACATGGGACAAGCGCCACCAAACTGTAAAGTTTCTGACTGTGAAAAGAAAAAAAAGACCGACATTACTTTTACTCTCAATGCAATATTTTAAGATAGTTTCAGCATTAAAATGCATTTTGATAATATTTCTAGTAAGAAATGTGCATTATATTTTCTTAATCTTTGCTCAGTGTATATGATCTTTATCTTTATGCATGCTCAATAATCCAGGTAAGGAAATGACAGAAGGTTGAATCAGTTCAATACTTGCTAAAATATTCTAAATAAATCAACATATTGCAGTGAATTCGGGGGGCAGCTGGGATGCGAACCCGGGGCGACTGCGCTAACCAGTCAACTAAAAGGTCCGACCCGTTAGCCAAGGGCTAGCGAGTGTAGTCATCCATGCTTGTAACAATATGTATGCTTTTTTTTTCTCCAAATAAATCACCTCAATGCAGTATAATTTATGTTTCGGCTGCAGTAAATATATGAGATGGTTTGGACATGTGGAGGAGAGATGCTGGGTATACTGGGAGAAGGATGCTGAATATGGAGCTGCCAGGGCAGAGGAAAGGAGGAAGGCCAAAGAGGAGGTTTATGGATGTGGTGAGGGAGGACATGCAGGTGGCTGGTGTGACAGAGGAAGATGCAGAGGACAGGATGAGATGGAAACGGATGGTCCGCTGTGGCGCCCCCTAACGGGAGCAGCCAAAAGTAGTAGTAGTAGTAGTGTTTCTTACAAAGGGCGGCACGGTGGCACAGTGGTTAGCGCGGTCGCCTCACAGCAAGAAGGTTCTGGGTTTGAACCCTGGGGTTGTCCTACCTTGGGGGTCATCCCAGGTCGTCCTCTGTGTGGAGTTTGTATGTTCTCCCTGTGTCTGCTTGGGTTTCCTCCTTCCCCACAGTCCAAAGACATCTAGGTCAGTGAATCAGCCACACTAAATTGTCCCTAGGTGTGAATGTGTGGGCCCTGTGATGGACTGGTGGCCTGTCCAGGGTGTCTCCCCTCCTGCCGCCCAAATGACTGCTGGGATAGGGCTCCAGCATCCCCGCAACCCTGAGTAGGATAAGCAGCTTGGATAACAGATGGATGGATGGATTCTGTAAATATATTTAGTCCAACCCTATTTACTACGCTACTACAACTATGGTGCTGATTTGTATCACGCTGCCTGGCGCGGCTCAAGGGAATTGTAGTTTTGGGAGGAGATGATGTGTACAGACTCAAGCATTAATCTCACAAGACCACTCCCACTTCAAAAAATGGCGTCAAGGGAACGTTGACTCTTCTGCCAAAAGGTATATCAATCATCGCTGTCGTGCGTTGTTCATCTCACTAACCCCTGGACCACACACACACACACACACACACACACACACACATTCAAAAACAGACTTGACGGCACCGTGTACCCTGTGTGTTAATATGTAGCTCTCGGTGGAGCAGCTGTGTTGGGAGGAAGGAGCGCTCCCAGGGTTGACCTTATGTTGTCAGACCTCTCTAATGACCCCCCCCCCCCAGCAGCATAAATGGATGCTGCTCCGCCCGTGTGTGCCGTATGACGATAGCGTTGCTCTTTGCTCTGCGTGCTGAATCACTTGCGGTGTTCGACTTAAAGAAAATATTTTTCCCCCCACAGTGGAATCGATAAAATATCACAACTACTACATCCCATTCCACTGCTGCTACTTATACTACTGTTACCATGGCAACCAAGACCCGCGACCAGTACCAGGCCCATTTGGGCAATAGTTCACTTCCTTTTATAAACAAACAAATAAATAAGCAGGGGAGTACTGAAAATTTTGCCATACAATTCAACATTGCAGTATTTTTCCCAATATTTATATATTGTCAGCATGTGAGTACCACATACTCTATTTACTGCCCGTATTTAAGTTAAATACTTAATAGGGATCCCCAAAAGAAAGTTTTGTTTGTGTGTGTGTGTCTTTGCTCACCTTTTCAGAAAGGTCAGAGGTCATGGTGAGTCACAGACCACCCTGCACTCAGGGCACTGGTAGGGATTCAGTGCCTGGCTCTCCAGCAGCGGGGTGGGTGCTCAGCGTCGTGGGGCTGGTCATGAGGTTGAAGGGTGTCTTCGCTTACCGCTACAGGCCACCCTGTCACCTAAAAAAACAAGAAGAAGAAAAAAATGGAAACGCAAATCAATACTCGCTAAAGTAGTGATTGGGATGTGTGTGTGCAAGGAGCATAGATGTGGGGGGATCACGCTATTCCCCCCCAGTTCCCCCTCCCCCCTGAGCAGGCGCCCCGACCGACCGACCGACCGACCGACCAGAGGACGCACTAGCGCAGCGATCAGGACACATACCCACGTCCGGCTTCCCGCCCGCAGACACGGCCGATTGTGTGTGTAGGGACACCCGACCAAGCCGGAGGTAACACAGGGATTCAAACCGGCGATCCCCGTGTTGGCTGGCAATGGAATAGACCGCTACACTACCTGAACTCCCACGAAGAGAGGGATTTCAACCGGGGCATCAAACCTCTGTCAGACGCTTGAGGCCTCACATTGAGCCACAGCAGAAATGTACGATGAGTGGTTAGTGTCGGCGGTAAACGTGTGGAAGTGGTACGGAGGAAGCCGGCGATACAGAGATACCTCCAGTACAGACATACGAGCGGTTCAAGGTGAGCTAAATCTATCTATAGGATGCCATTTTTACTCTCCTACCCTCCCCTCTCTGGGCCGAGGCCAGGCTTGGCAAGGACTTTGATAGTGGATCTATGACTCTGGCTGTTGGCTGATCAATATCCATCTAGTACAGTACAGTCTCCGCAGCCCTCCGCTGCTCCGAGTGAGAGCTCGCTGCTCGACGAATCAATAATTCTTTTAATTTGGCTCCTCGGTGCAGCTTGAAAGGCTTATCCGACGCATTAAAGCCCGGCATGTTTGTGCTCTCAGTTCACCGCCCCCCCCCCCCCCCCGTTTCTTCTTTTAACACTATGCGGTACTAGACTTTACTTCGGGCCAGCAGCGCCGGGCTTCATCTCTGCTGCAGCTAACAGGCTGGATTCCCTGTCGCCCGTGCCCGGCGTGTTACATGTGCGCGGTAAACGTGGGCGGCGGTTTGAAGTGCGGGACGCGACACCCACAGGAGCGCGACACATGACGGCGCAGCCCCGTCTCTTCGCCGTGCGGCGGTACTGGTGCCGCTGCCTCGCAAACGTGACTAAAGGGATTTAGCGCAGGCCCATCGCGCTCGCAGCCTCTCATCCTCGGTCGCCGCGATATGGGAATAGCCAATTAGAACCGGAGATTAGCCCAACTCTTTGAAACAGCTATTAATTATTGAGTAAAATTTACATTTTCTGCTCATGTTGGATGCAGCTGCATGGGTGAAGAGGGTAGGAGCGGTGTCCCTTCTAAAACACTGCGACGGGAACGGCGTCGGTGTCTGCCTGGCCTCAGTTTGGAAATTTGTTGTGTTGTTATTCAAGACAGAACTAAAAATCCCCAGCAGACACACAACACATCGGCTTGCGTAGCGTGAGAAAAATCAAAGTCTACCGCCTTGGCGGGTGAGATGTGCTGCTTTCATCTCCTCACTTTGAATTATAACGCTACGTTGGGCCGACACAGTACTCCCTCTCTTCATATTGCCTCCATTTTTTTTTAAAATCGAGACGCCATTTAATGACTCCTGCTTTACAGCAGCTCTGGAGACGGCCCCCGTTTGACACCTGTAGGGGGACATCTGTAGGAGTGTCCCAATATACAAACGTCACCCGGATAACGTCCTTTTTCTCTGTATTTCAGACCCAGTATGGACGAGGCAGAGAAGTACCAACAGAGGCTGCAGGCCATAGTGGTGAGACCTCCTGCCTTTTTGTTTTTCTTCTTCTTCTTGTCAGGTCAAGTCATCCTTTCTCCTTGTCAAGTCCAACTTGTCTCGGGTGTACTTCACTTCAACGACAAAAAAATATTGGGTAACACTTTATTTTAAGGGCCGTGCATAAGACTGACAAGACACCTGTCACGAACATGAAGGAGTTTTTATGAATGCTTATGACTGTTGTCACTAAGTGTCATTCAGCCAATTATGTCATTTTTAATGCAAAGTTGATGTCTGTTTTTGAGCCACAGACACGCGGAATACATCAAATCGAGCGGCTCGGTCCCACTCAGGTTTCTACAACGAAGACATCTCAAATAATGTCGACTTTGCATTAAAAATGACATCATTGAACAAATGAACCTAAATGACAACAGTCAACTTATTTCTTTCTTCTTCTTCCGGCTGCTCCCATTAGGGGTCGCCACAGCGGATCATACGTTTCCATCTCTTCCTGTCCTCTGCATCTTCCTCTGTCACCTGCATGTCCTCCCTCACCACATCCATAAACCTCCTCTTTGGCCTTCCTCTTCTCCTCTTCCCTGGCAGCTCCATATTCAGCATCCTTCTCCCAATATACCCAGCATCTCTCCTCCACACATGTCCAAGCCATCTCAATCTCTCCTCTCTTGCTTTGTCTCCAAACCGTCCAACCTGAGCGGTCCCTCTAATATAATCGTTCCTAATCCTGTCCTTCTTTGTCACTCCCAGTGAAAATCTTCGCATCTTCAACTCTGCCACCTCCAGCTCCACCTCCTGTCATTTCGTCAATGCCACTGTCTCCAAACCATACAACATAGCTGGTCTCACAACCATCTTGTAAACCTTCCCTTTAACTCTTGCTGGTTCCCTTCTGTCGCAAATCACTCCTGACACTCTTCTCCACCCACTCCACCCTGCCTGCACTCTCTTCTTCACCTCTCTTCCACACTCCCTGTTACTTTGAACAGTTGACCCCAAGTATTTAAACTCATACACCTTCATCACCTCTGCTCCTTGCATCCTCATCATTCCGCTGTCCTCCCTCTTCGTTCGGGAATCAGGAATCAGGAACACTTTATTGTTTCCCCCAGCTCACAGCGGTGCAACACAAAGACAAAAACACATATATCCAAACTAACACACATATCCAAACTAAACAACAACAAAAAAATCACTGTCCAACGGAATGAACGCCAGCCAGGATGACTGTCGGAACTGCCGGTCTGCATGGGCTAGCAGTTAGCTTAGCCTGTCCTGCTTCCACATCCTGTCAGACGGCCCTCTGTGTTTCCTCTTCGGGCGCAGCTCTGGGCAGGGGCTGTGGTCCTTGCGCCCACCGGACGCAGCAGACCAAGTTCCCTCAGCCGATCCAATGCCAGCTGCCCCAGCCAGACACCCTCGACACACCTCCCCGCACTCCACACAACGACACCAAAAACACCACAGTCAACGCCAGGCGAGGCTGCCATCAGACCGCCCTCGGTGTTATCAGAAGTGCCAGTCTGCATGGGCTAGCAGTTAGCTTAGCCTGCTGCGCTTCCACGTCCTGTCAGACCGCCCTCAGTGTTACCTTCTCAGGCACAGCTTTGGGCAGGGCCTTGGTTCCTTGACCCACAGGACGCAGCAGACCAGGCTCTCACAGCCGATCCAGCACCAGCTCTCCCAGCCATCAAACGAAGACAAAACTTAGACACAGACGTGGACAAAGACACTGCATGGACGGTACTGGGGGAGGCCGCCGCAAACGTGAATTTGCACCGCCATCATCCCATACCATTACTGGGTGAGGCCGCCGCAAACATGAATTCGCTCCACCATCTTCCCACACTGTTACTGGGTGAGGCTGCCGCAAACGTGAATTCGTGCTGCCATCTTCCCACACCGGAAGCAGAAAACAACAACAATGTTCAACAGTGACAACAGTCATAAACATTCATAAAGATTTCTTCATATTCATGACTGTGTCATGTCAGTCTTACTCACACCCCTTCAAATAAAGTGTTATAGTATAAACCTTTTTTTGGTCAGTTCAATGGAAGTGGCCCTCCTGATGTACACTGAATGAACTGGCAAAGAGCATGCCTCAACTGGGTCCTCTTGACTTATCACAACTAATCCAGCATGACGGAGGCCAAACGCTGATTTGTGTGGCGTTGTAGTTGACCAGAGACATGGGGGACCCGGGGTTGACCCCGTAATGTCTACAAGACACAACCCACAGCTGATGTGTTAGTGAGCATACAGTATGCCGTGGCCCCCCGCCCCATCTTCCTCTCTCTTTTTCCCACTTCTCTCAATAAGCTGCTTTATCTTAAATGTCCCCTTTCCAGCTGTCTCCCTCTGATCTCTATGCTCTCTGTGTTTCTCTCGTTCGGCTTTTCTCTCCCTCTATTCGTCACACCGTTTTGATACAGATGAAGTCCTTGTCTAGAAACACCAGTGACTGCATAGGGGTGTTGCCCGGGAGTTTTCTCTGTAAAAGCGGGAGTAGCCCTTTTCGCCACAACTGGAGCTGAGCTCGTCCTCGGGTCTTCAGTTAAAGCAACGTTATCTCCTGTGTAGCACCGTTAGACCAACTCGACTCATCCTACTCACATCTGAGCTCGCATTTTTTTTTTGCTCGGAGTTATCCAAGTTCCTGAGACAGCGTGCCTTGCGTGTACAGGAAGACCACTGTAAGTGCATGCATTCAGGTAAGTTTTTACACTGGTCCCAAAACGTAAAAAGTAGACAGGTATAGTCTTTATCGATGTAATTTATACTAGAAAAAAGTACAAGTGCCACGTGTACAGTGGGGAAGTTGTCTAAAACTAATCAGAGGTGTGAATTTATACTTTGCTTATTCTGTAAACAACATTAAAAGTTTTAACAAATAAGTGTTAATGAGTGTGATTAACCCCTCACGTGATACAGAAAGAAACTTTAGGGTTTATTTCAAGGACGGGTGTCTGGGCTATCTCCTTTTAGGTATTTTATCTTTTTTTATTGGACTTTCGCCGCAAATGGAGACAAGTGAGGGGTGATGGGAAAGGATGACTTTACATACAGATTCTTACGGTTTGAGCGGATAGACCCCCCAAAAAAATACTTTGTTGTGCACCATTGCTACAGTGTAGTGTTAAAAGTCAGGTGTACCACTGGCTGTGAGAGGACGAGGTGAGCTCCTCTGTCCCTGTCTATCATGCCTTATCTTTTACGGTGTGATTTGCTGTTGCATCGGTGTTGCCACCTCAGTGAGTGGAGCAGGGACGTGGACTGTCAGGATGAGACTTAGCGAAGCTGGTGAAAATGTCAGTCACTGCTGCCCGGGAAGAGACACCGCGTTAAAACCTTTTGTTCTCGGTTGCGATTTCCTCTCTGTGGTGACAGCGATGTCACATTAGCTTCAAGAATGTACAGCATGCCCACCTCCTCCCTTCTTTATTCTGATCTGTCTTCCCCCTGCCACAAGGAGAGGCGTCGGCAGCAGGAAGAGGAGGAGAGGGTGAGGAGAGAGACGGAGGAAGAGCGGTTGAAGTTGGCCCAGAAAAAGGTCTGTATCCTTTAGACCTCACTTTAAACATATATACATAATTTTTTTTTTTTACTTTATAGAAAATTTGGACTGAAATCAGTAATCAGATCTAAATTTTTGTGTCTTAACAACCAGCTATACTTTTCATTTGTGAATGACTATTATTGTGTTTTTGTTCTTTTTTTAAATCCCTTTATCCATAACTTTTCTCAATTGACTGGAGAACTTGGAGGGAGTGGTCTAGTCCTCGTTAATATTCACGAGCTGACCTTTGAGTGACAGGTACAAGCAAGGGCTGGTGGCAACGGGTGGGCGGGTTTAGTGGTTTGATCATTTGATCTGATAGGCTGTATGTAAATGAGTGTGTCTGATGACATCATCAGTAACAGGGGGAAAAGATCAGCTGAGAGAAGCTGAACTTGGGGCTCTTTCTTAAAAGAGAAAAATAGAAAAACTGAATTCAACATTTATATCTAACTTTTTTCGGTAGAAAGAGGCAGTACAAGTGATAAGCGATGATAGAAAAGATTCTTGTTTCGATTCATTCCGACTTTTACTATACACTAGGCGGGCGCGGCTTGCTTTATAACACAGTACAATCATTACAATGTATGCCAAAAGTTTAGAAAAATAACATAGAAAGCGCTAGAAATCAACTTGGCATTCTGTACTTTGAGAAACAAGCAGCTTGACACTGTTTAAACTGCCCTGATGATGTAAACCTTACCCAGCAGTTTCCCCAGGCTGGTTAAAACAGCAAAAATCATTCACAAATTTTGACTAAACCCAGGCCCGGTATCTATGTGGGTTGTTTTCATTGTCCCCCTCCCTCATGTGTAACGGTCAGACCATCACTGGTGTCCCCCGCCCTCCTCATGATGGCTGCCTGCCAAGCCGAGCCGCTTGCAGCATGACGTCTGGCTCAAATGCCCCGGGTGGAGTCACACTCAGACCCCCGAACTCAGCTACACTTTCAACTGCACAGCACGACACCCAAAACCCATAGCTGTTTCACATTACATTTTATATATATTGCGGGTTGATGACTCTTTCATCAAGTCCTTACTCGTTCCGACTGAGTACTACTCACCCGCCATACTTCATTTAGAAGTAAACAACACATAACAAGCCATCTATCACCATGCAGTCAGGATCGCTGCAGTGCACTCTGCTCTGCCCACTCAGCCATTCACCCACACAAACAATCCACAACGCATTTGTGTCTTCTGCTTCCAAACCCCGTAGCCTGGGGGCAGGTACTTTGCCAGCAGCAGCCAAAGACCATTGCTGCTGCAGCCAAATGAGTTTAGCCCGAAGAAACAACAGTGCCTCCCCTCTCCCCCGCGGCGGCTGAGCGTGAAGCCCGGTCCCCACATGCCGCCTGAAGGAAATTATGCCCATGTCGGCTCAGGATTCATAGCATCTCCACACCCCCTCGCCCTTCCTGTCTCCTAGTGTTTTCTGGTCCAGCTCCCGTGGAGGAGCTGGACCAGCCTACATGGGTACATGGCTGAGAGGAAGTGAGGGAGGGAGGGAGGGAGGGAGAGAGAGAGAGAGAGAGAGAGAGAGAGAGAGAGAGAGAGAGAGAGAGAGAGAGAGAGAGAGAGAGAGAGAGAGAGAGAGAGAGAGAGAGAGAGAGAGAGAGAGAGAGAGAGAGAGAGAGAGAGAGAGAGAGAGAGAGAGAGAGAGAGAGAGAGAGAAATATGCTCCATCGACCAGTCTCTCCTGAATAATCTGCCTGAATGGAAAACACTGTTATTTTCACCATACAACTGGAGGGATCTGCCTGGTTTTGCTTTGTCTTGTGTTGTTAATACTCTCTTGAGATGCGTGGAATGGGATTTGGAAACGGGGTAAATTATCTGTATGGAGAGTGTCTCCAGCCACTGATAAGATGCCAATACAGTAATCTGACTCCATGGTAAAATGGATGAACTATCTATTCATTATAGCGAAATATCCCGGATTTCATCTTTTATTAGGTGTAAAGCTATTTTCACTCACACATGAATATGTAAATCACAAAGTCACATAATCTTGATCCACACAGATCTTCACCTGTGCGACAATGACATCACCACTGTTCGATGAGGTCAGCCTTGTTAGTTTATATACCATCTGGCCAACGACATGTAACTGTTTCCGAGGTTTTGAAGGAGAAAACTACAGTCACAGGACAGCTACTGAGGGATTATAACCCCAGATGAGATAACAGGATGGGTTTGGGGGTAAAAGTGCCTCACAATAGGCATCATCAGCTCTCACACTGTCAGCTTCACTCATGTAGCAACCTGAGTGACAGATCAAAATCTTCACCCCAGAAGCAGGATGTCTGGGACTCGGGGCTGTGGCCAGGTAGCTTCTTTTCACTGTCATGTTCAGACGACAGCAGTCTGCTGGCCTCGCTCATACTCTGCTAGATCCAAAATGGCAGCGCCCCAGGCCTCCTCCACTCTGCAGAGCAGCCAAAATGGCAGAGAGGCCCAGGGGCGGATTTTCAGAGGGTGCAAGGGGGGGCTTTTAGGGGGGCCCAGGAAAATGGCAAATTGAACTTTGAGCACGGGCTCCATGCCCTTACTTTACAAGTTAGCATTACAAGTCGTATATATTATTATCTAAAGCTAGAGTAGTCTTGGACCTATATACTGCAGACAGCCTTCATACATCATGATTTCTCCAGTGAATTCTTCTCATCAATAGTCACTGCATACCTTAAGCCAAATCACATTTTCCACAGAAAATGTGATTTGATTTCATTATCAAAGACTGCAGGGAAATTGGCATAACTGTATAGCATTATTTTATTCCTCTTTGATTGTCACATGATTCCTCCGTCCATGACTGTTTCTTCCATCCAGCTGCCCTGGCTGTGAAAGTTAGCTAGCAAGTGGAAAAATACTGTAATTTTTACAAGTGTAGAGCAGCAAGATCTCCCCCAGAAAAGCACAAAAGTTGTGCACAGAAAAGGAAACAAAAGCACGTGGATGAGAGAGAGCGAGCAAGAGAGAGAGAAAGAGAGATAAGCTTCCAATATTGGATTTGTTTTGTTGTTGACAGAGGGTTTGTCATTTGGGCGAAGCTGACGCCGACTCTGTCGCTTACACAACAGCCTGTCCTGGGATCAGCTAAAACTTTCAGCTAGTTAGTCAAATAAGTGAGTAATTCGATCTGCATGAATATTTGATCAATTTGATATTGACCACGGGCCTGTGATCAGTTGTAGCACCCAGGCCTGTCATCACTTCTCTGCAAGTGCAGAGGCCCACCATGTCCAAAATGTCCAATCGAAAATGTTCATACTCTTCACAATGAAGCCAGTTAGTAAAATGATATCATCACCAATACGCACAAAGGCAAAGGCTATGATAATAAGACCTGGGTTGTAAAGAAACAGAATTATCCTGAAAGATATGTGAACTATTCTGCAGGTGCGAAGTTGAGTAAAAAGAATTGAGTACATGACGCTTGGTGTGCTTATGGATACCAATAGTAAAGTGGCAGTGTTCGTGTCCATTGTGCTGCTTTATGATTGTGGGAGAAAGTTTGTTTATTGATGGCATTCGTAGCTGATGGGGAAGAAGCTTGTCTATATGCTTCGTTGTTTTGGTTCTAATTATCTTGAATCAAGATGGGAAAGCAGAAAATGTTTGATGGCCAGGGTGAGAATGGTCAGCAATGGTCAAGTCCATGGTGGCACGGTGGCACAGTGGTTAGCGTGGTCACCTCACAGCAAAAAGGTCCAGGGCTCGAACTCCGGGGTTGTCCAACCTTGGGGGTTATCCCAGGTCGTCCTCTGTGTGGAGTTTACATGTTCTCCCCGTGTATGTGTGGGTTTCCTCTGGGTGTGCCCGCCGGTTTCCTCCCACAGTCCAAAGACATGTAGGTCAGATGAATCGGCCATACTAAATTGTCCCTAGGTGTGAATGTGTCGGCCCTGTGATGGACTGGCAGCCTTTCCAGGGTGTCTCCCCACCTACTGACTGCTGGGATAGGCTCCAGCATCCCGTGGCCCCAACTGGGATAAGCGGCTTGGATAATGGATGGATGGCTGGTCAAGTCCATGCTTTCTGAATATAGATTCATAGAGGCATGGATGTGCAAATGTGCCGGCTGCAGCGAAGTAAAATGTTCTGCTGATCACATGATCACATGACGTGTCAGAGCCCGGTGAGGTGGCTGACCTGAACCAGACGGCTATGGAGAAGGAGATGACAGACTCCGTCATGGACTGTTTGGAGCAGAACCATTTAGTTAGAGGCATATCAAATTTGTTTGAAGGCCGTGGAAAGCGATTGTTCTGCTGAACTTTTACAATGATAGTATCAATATGTTCCTCCACTTTGCCCTGTGAGAACAGAGTGGGGGGCCTTTATACGTCCACAATCATCACCACTGTCTTCAGAGCATGGTGGCCCGGTGGTTAGTACTGTTGCCTCACAGCAAGAAGGTCCTGGTTTCGAACCCCAGGCCATCCCAGGTCCTTTCCGTGTGGAGTTTGCATGTTCTCCCCGTGTCTGCGTGGGTTTCCTCCAGGTGCTCCGGTTTCCTCCCATCATCAAAGAGACATGCATGTTAGGGTTAATACTCCTCTCTGTGCCCCTGACCGAGGCAATGGAAAGAAGAACTGGAGTTGGTCCCCGGGTGCTGCAGCTGCTCACTGCTCCTAGCTACACAGCTAGGACGGGTTAAATGCAGAGAATGAATTTTGTTGTATGTATGTGCAATGACAAATAAAGTGTATTCTATACTATTCGTGCATTTCTGATTGCTGTGGCTGCACACAGAAACCAGCCGTTTGACCTCATTCTGTACGCTGAGGCATGGTTGTTATGTATGAGGCCAGTCAGCAACGTGTTGACAGCAAATTTCAGGAGCTCGAGAAAAACGCCCCTAAAGGCTCAATCAGTGGTGGTGAAAGAGCACAGCAATGACTTGTTTACATTTCCCTCCCTACATTCCTGTATCCCCTGCCTTCCTTTCTCTTTTTTCTGTCTTTTTACCGCCATCCCTACCTCTCTTTTCTGTCGGTCTTGCCTCCCTCTCTCTCCCTCTCTCTCCCTCTCTCTCTCGTGCACAGCGGAAGTCCCTGAGGGACCACTGGCTCAGTGAGCCAACACCAGCTCCTGCCCCTCCTTCAGCTGACCCAGTCAGACTCCATCCTTCACCACAGGACAGACCAGACACAACAGAGTAAGCTGCTCCTGGTTTATTCATCTGATATGCTTTATTTCTGATGCACCACATGATTGCACACACACAACAGTGAGGCACACACACACACGTACATTATAGCATGCACTGGCACACTTTAGCTCTCTCTCGTCTCTGTCGCTGTCTCTCACCCCCCCCCCATCTCCCTTTATCTCTTGTACCCCTCCCGAATGTGATTTTATGTATGTCTGTGTATGTGTGATGCATTTGTGTGTGTTCTTGTTTCCCTCCTGTATGTGTGTGTCTTTTTTTCTGTGTCTACGTACATGTATTTCTGCGTGTATGTGTGCCAAAATGTGAATCAGGAAGCAAACCAAAAGTCAAAAGACCCCCGAAGAAGAAGAGGAGGAGGCAGCGGATGTCAGGAAGGAGAAAAACAAAGCCGCCCGGGAACATAAGGAATCTGCCAACTGCACAGGAACAGCAACTACGCACAATCACTGCCAGGTACGACGTCAGATACTGGGTAAAGGAATTCGTTTCTACCTTTCGCTGTTTCCCATCTGTCCTCAGCACGTATTCCCACCCACAAATACACACATACGTGTACAAATCGAGCCAAAACAGCAGTCGGCATGCAGAAGCCAGGAGCTTTCTGATGTTTAACTGCCCGAGTTTACCGTCTCACAAGACAAAGTTTGACAGTTTGGGCCTGAGCAGCCTCAAAAATTGATGTGATTTGAGAGGCTGTGAAAGCAGAGAGCTCTGAGAGCTAGACACAGAAGGACGCCCTCCTGCAGCTCAGAAATATCTTCAAACGCCCATCGTGGCCTTTCATCGTCGCCAAGTCGCTAATGAGAATGGAGTCTGACGGGGATGAAGCAAACACATCTGACAGGTCAATTTAGGTCGGAGGATGTAAACTGTATTTGGTTTGGGCTCTTTGCCACATCCAGCTGGTATGGCAACAGCATCTCATTTCAAGAGAACATGCAATAAATAACAGTTTGGTTTTTTTTTTTTTTTTTACTTCCTCCTTAAATTCCTTAAATCATAGCCAAACAATAAGGACTACAGAACAACCCCCCAAATAATGAATAATGTATATAATGGGGCGTCCGGGTGGCGTAGTGGTCTATTCCGTTGCCTACCAACACAGCGATCGGCGGTTCGAATCCCCGTGTCACCTCCGGCTTGGTCGGGCGTCCCTACAGACACAATTTGCGGTGTCTGCGGGTGGGAAGCCAGATGTGGGTGTGTGTCCTGGTCGCTGCACTAGCGCCTCCTCTGGTCGTTCGGGGGCGCCTGTTCAGGGGGAACGGGGGGGATAGCGTGATCCTCCCAAGTGCTAAGTCTCCCTGGCGAAACTCCTCACTGTCAGATTAAAAGAAGCGGCTGGCGACTCCACATGTACCGGAGGAGGCATGTGGTAGTCTGCAGCCCTCCCCGGACCGGCAGAGGGGGTGGAGCAGCAACCGGGACGACTCGGAAGAGTGGGGCAATTGGCCGGATACAGTTGGGGAGAAAAAGGGAGGAAAAAAGCAAACTAAATAAATAATAAATAATTGATTGATTCATAATAATAATAATAATAACAATAATGTATATGATGTGGAATGGGGAACATTATCCTGTAGTGAAACAAACCATCCTCTCTGTGTTGATGTACTTTGGTGTTACACACATGTATTAATGCTTGTTATTAATGAGCAACATGACAGACAACAGCATCTCTTTTAATTCTGCAGTATCTTCCGCCTAATTTAGATGAAAAATGTATGCGTGTACTTTACACACATACATGGTAAGTGGACTGCATTCATACAGCGCTTTTCTAGTCTGCCGACCACTCAAAGGGCTTCGCAGTGTACGCCTCACATTCACCCGCTCACACACACATTCACACACTGATGGTGGAGGCCGCCATGCAAGGCGCCAACCTGCTCATCAGGAGCAGTTAGGGGTTCAGCGTCTCGCTCAACAACACTTCGAAACGCTCTCTGGAGGAGCCGGGGATCGAACCAGTGACCTTCTGAACACTAGACGACCCACTCTACCTCCTGAGCCATACCGCCTCTCATACTGTAATACACTCACCGTCCTATTCTTACATAGTGTGTGAAAACATATGAAGCATGTGTCTTTATGCATGCTCAATAATCCAGGTAGGAAAATCACAGGAAGGTGGATCAGTTCATCTGGACACAATGTTTAGTGGGAGAAACGTTTCATCACTCATCCAAGTGACCTGCGTTCCTGTTGATGAAGCAGTGGAGGTGGTCTGTTTGAAATTACAGGACGACCCCACCCTTAGCAATAGGACCACCCTTAACACTGAACCAAGTGTGTCTGCTCCTGAAGCTGTGTCTTCAGTTCATGTACTTCACATACAGGGGGCAGTACTATAGGCAGAGGCATGGGTATGCTATGGGTTCCCCAGTCTGACCTGTAGTGGCCAACTTGTACATGGAGGAAGTGGAAAAGAGGGCTCTGATGTCCTATCCAGGGGCACCACCTAGCTATTGGTTCAGAGTTGTGGACGACAGCTGGGTTAGAATTAAATCTCAGGATGTAGCACATTTCACCGACCACATTAACTGTGTGGACAACCACATCAAGTTCACCGGGGAGGATGTGAAAAATGACAGGTTAGCCTTCTTAGACTGTGAAATTGCAATTGGTGATAGGGGGACATTTGATTTGTTGATGTTTACCATAGACCAACACATACTGATCAGTACTTAAGGTTTGACTCTCATCATCCACCGGAGCACAAACTAGGAGTCATCAGGACGCTGTACCACCGAGCTGACAACGTCCCCACTGACACAGCGGCCGGGGAAGGGCAGAAACCCCACATTAAACAGGCCCTGGTTAAGTGTGGTTATCCTCACTGGGTGTTTGTCAAAGCCAGGAAGACGCCCAAACAGTGGGCCAGCCGATCGAAGAGAGGAGAAGGACAACAGCTGCCGAAGCTTAAACCAGTGGTGAGTCCGTATATGGCGGGAGTGACTAGTTGAGACGCGTATTTTCCAAACACTTTGTCTCAGTTGCTTTCAAACCCCAAAACACGCTGCACCAGAAGTTGGTCCACCCCAAGGATCGGGTCCCCCGGCACAAACAGAGCAATATAGTATCACTGTTAAGTGCCAGGAGGACTGCCGTGACTTGTACATCGAGGAAACCAAACAGATGCTGGCCAAGAGGATGGCACAACACAGGAGAGCTAACATGTCAGACCAGGACTCCGCAGTCTACACCATCTACAGGCCAGCACTCCACAGTCTACACCATCTACAGGCCAGGACTCCACAGTCTACACCATCTACAGGCCAGGATTCTGCAGTCTACACCCATCTACAAGCCGAGACTCCACAGTCTACACCATCTACAGGCCAGCACTCCACAGTCTACACCATCTACAGGCCAGGACTCCGCAGTCTACACCATCTACAGGCCAGGACTCCACAGTCTACACCATCTACAGGCCAGGATTCTGCAGTCTACACCCATCTACAAGCCGAGACTCCACAGTCTACACCATCTACAGGCCAGCACTCCACAGTCTACACCATCTACAGGCCAGGACTCCGCAGTCTACACCATCTACAGGCCAGGATTCTGCAGTCTACACCCATCTACAAGCCGGGACTCCACAGTCTACACCCATCTACAGGCCGGGACTCCACAGTCTACACCATCTACAGGCCAGGGGCCACTCTTTCAAGGATGAGGATGTGCACATCCTTGACAGGGAGGAACGCTGCTTTGATCGGGGAGTCAAAGAGGCCCTCTTTGTGAAGAGGGAACGACCATCTCTGAACCGAGGGGGGGGGGGGGGCTAACAGTACATCTGTTGCCATCTTACAATGCTGTGATTGCAAACATTCCCAAATCCTCTGTGAACAGTACACATGGCCATTGTAACTGTAGCTAATGCTCACATCCATATTTGCATATGAAGCCATTCGTTGATTTCGGTTGTTATGCCACTGTATTGGTTTTTTTTTGGTTTTTTTTTTGTTTTTGTTTTTTGGATTTCCCCCCCTTTTTCTCCCCAATTGTACTTGGCCAATTGTACTACCCCAATCTTCTGAGCCATCGCAGTCGCTGCTCCACCTCCTCTGCTGATCCAGAGAGGACTGCAGACTACCACATGTCTCCTCTGATACATGTGGAGTCACCAGCCACTTTTGCCAGGGGCACGTAGCGCGTGGGAGGATCACGCTATTTCCCCCAGTCCCCCCCCGAACAGGTGCCCTGACCGACCAGATGAGGCACTAGTGCAGCAACCAGGACACATACCCACATCCGGCTTCCCAATCGCAGACACGGCCAATAGTGTCTGTAGCGACGCCTGATCACGCCGGAGGTAACTCAGGGATTCGAACCAGCGATCCCTGTGTTGGTAGGCAACGGAAGAGACCGCTACGCCACCCGGACGCCCACTGTGTTGTTTATAAGGGTGGGGATACCTGCAGTCGGTTGAGACTGAAACCGTCACTTAGATGAGTGATAAAACCTACCTCCCACTAAACATGTCCAGATGAACCGATTCAACTTCCTGTGAAGTCACATGAAATATGGCGTTTCAGAATCAGAGGTGAATTCGTTGGATAATTTTGGTTTCTGCATGCAAGGAATTTGTCCCGTGCTTGGCTCACATGGATCAATACACACAATACACAACAGCAGTAAAAAGACTAGGGTGAAGCAATAGTGATAAAGGATGGCAGGGAGTAGAGTATATACTGTAAAGTAATATACTGTTTCAGATAAACACTACTATGTACACAGCACTGCACTGAGATAATCTCAATGAGTGTATTGTCCTGATAGTGCCACACATAGAATTTTGCACAACTTGAACTTTCCCCCCGTGTCAACTGCTTCTTATATGGCCTATTTTTACATTGCATCTAAACTTGGTAACAGCCACATGACTGAAATGACTGTTGGGTAAAATAATCTCAGAACCTCCTGGCATGGAGGGGCCGAGCCAGGCTCTGAGTTTCTCTGCTGA
Organism: Lampris incognitus; assembly: GCF_029633865.1. NCBI lineage: Eukaryota > Metazoa > Chordata > Actinopteri > Lampriformes > Lampridae > Lampris > Lampris incognitus. The sequence goes on along the minus strand of NC_079220.1, from coordinate 11,373,042 downwards.
TCGCCGTGAAATATCCATGGGGAGGACGCGGGCCAGGCCGGACTCCGAAAAGGGGAACGAGTTTGTTTAAAGCTGCCCCGTTTCGCGGCGGTAAAGCGTTCGACTCTTGGGAGCAATTAAAATGATAAAACCGTGTCTCTTCTCTCCGCCCCGCAGGCCAGCGTCAAAGAGGAAGCCCACAAACAAGGTAAAAAAACAAAAAAAACAAATCCAAGTCAGCTTTAGTTATTAGTTTACCGTCAGCTGCTACCTCTATCTTTTCGGCACGCCTGCCCAATACGATGTCTAATATAATCTCCTAACAGATGATAATCTGCTTTGTGTGATGGATAGTAATGTAATCAGGCTGACGGATCGAAGCCATTGGAAAGATACTGCTCTATTTTAACTGCAATGTGCGACTAAAAGCCACCGTGCTTGCGTGTGAGTCTTTGTATGAATGTTTTGTCTTGGCCGGACGTTGCCAAAACCGGCTTTAATCCTTCGGATGTATTATCGATTACGGTAAACCGGGCCCGGGAATATTCACGATTTTTTATTTTTTTCTTCCTCAGTAAGCAAAGCATTGGAGGATTACATACCTGCAAAAATGACACAAAGGATGTTCCACGAGAGCGGACAGGACGGTCGCTCAGGTAACGGACCGGAGAACACACATCCTGCAGCACTACAGACATCAGCTACCATCCTTTGGTGCCAAAAATAAGAATGTGTCAAGTGTTTCATAATCAAGGCAAGCAAATGGGGCTGAACGATATATTGCGTCAGAATTGACATTGCAGCACACACACACACACACACACACACACACACACACACACACATGCAACAGTCACATTGCAAACTATGCAGTGTAAGGTGAACTGGGCCCACAAGTCACGGGAGGCTTCTTTTTTTATGACTACTCTTGAAAGGGAAAAAATACTCCAGCATATCCGAAAGATAATATAATATACTTTGATTTAACGACTTCTAGGACATCCGCCTGATGTCCTCTAAAATCACCCTGATCGATGCCGGAGGGCTTAAATTCTCTGCAAATGGAGCTTTGAAAGTTAAACGCTGCAGATATCTGGTAAAACTATGCAAGCCTTTTTATTCTGTAATGTTGCAATGCATCTCGCAGAATACTAAAATATTGCAATATTCAGCCCTACAACCAAACAAAAAACAAACAAGGACACACAGTCAATCAAAGTCAATGGCCCAAACGGAGGCACCGGTATTAGAGTTGAGGTTGGATTACGCACCCCCGTCAGGGAAATGGGCGTGGATGGGGTTCGAGTTACACCAACATACCAGTAGTGAAACAAGAGCATTATTACTTGAAATATATATATATATAGTGGGGGGGGGGGTTTCTGGAAACCGTCAATGATGTGGGTAAGAGTGCTCAACAAATGAGGAGCAGAGTATTAAGATAGATGTCAGAAAAAACTAATACATAGCAGAACAAGCCTGTTTTGTGTGTCACACACTCATCAGCTGCCAAGGTGGCTATATATATAAAACCTTGGTCAAACTCTTCAAAGGGTAGCAGCCCCGATGGCCAAAGTTTTCGGTTGGTTGTGTATGTAGATGTAGTGATAGCCGGAGGGCTTCTGGCCGTGGATCTAATTCTGTCCACAGTGTTCAAGTTGTAATCGGAGATCGGCCGGGATCGCTCTCCATCCTATGGCTGAACGTCTCTGATTTAAGGCAAACGTAAACCCATCGGATAAAGGCACCTCATTTTGTTGCATATTTTGCTATGAGCAGATAAACATATGACTCGAAAAACACGGACTTGGGCGAACTGATATCATAAGTCATGTTATTTGCATTGTCGAGTCTGCCTGTTTGGGTTTTCTCTTCTATTTCTAATGAAGAGATCCTTTAATATAGTCTCTGTTTCTGTGTTGTGCCTTCGGGCTATGACTTAACGATGGAGCCGGGGTGACGGGCCCGAGCACGATGTTATATTTAGCCCACTTTGTTATTTCTGTTGGTTAATTTTTGATGCCTGCTGCAGGGCTGTGTGGGGTAGAAAGCGCTCGTGGTTGTACTCTCCGTTTCCCTTTACTGTCTACCGTGCTAGCTAGCATTAGTCACACCGCGCTTTGATCTCGACCCCACATTAACCTGTGCGGCTCGCACCTTTTAATTACACCCTGGCCTCACCTTGAGGGGACGAGGTACATTTAGGAGGAATTTATTAGACACAAATTAAGTCTCGTCCAGGACTCTCTATATGACATGGAAACAGAATATCTACCAGACCATAAATATTTATGTACATTTTAGCTTTGAGAATTGCCTTCGCCTCTGGCGCTCCATCTTCAAAGTTAACTTGAATCCAGCACGCGATATTTAAGATGATTCAGTGTGCTGGGGCTAGGTTGGGCCTGGGCTGGTCAAGGCCGGCCCAATTGGCTGCCTGGTTCAGCCAATCAAAGAACTTCCTTTTTATTGGTGGGTAATTTTACTATAAGTTAGCAAATAATATGTATTACACGTTACTTTATAACGTGTAATACGTGTTACAAAGTGTTACTTTGTAACACGTATTACATGTTACTTTGTAACATGTTACTAGTCATCCAAATTCCTCTGATCTAATTTGAGAAAGGGAAAGTTTTGTTCCAATTCATAAAACTGGGCCTTTAGTAGTTCCGCAGTACAACAGAATTTTTTCGTGACTGATGTTATGTTGTACTTCCCACTGTGTGACATTGGTTGTTTTCATATGATTCCCTTCCTATAATGAAATAATAAGGCATCTGGGTAGTGTAGCGGTCTATTCCATTGCCTACCAATGCGGGGATCGCCGGTTCGAATCCCCGTGTTACCTCCAGCTTGGTCAGGCGTCCCTACAGACACAATTGGCCGTGTCTGCGGGTGGGAAGCCGGATGTGGGTATGCGTGCTGGTCGCTGCACTGGCGCTTCCTCTGGTTGGTCGGGGCGCCTGTTCGGGGGGAGGGGGAACTGGGCGGAATAGCGTGATCCTCCCACGCGCTATGTCCCCCTGGTGAAACTCCTCACTGTCAGGTGAAAAGAAGTGGCTGGCGACTCCACATGTATTGGAGGAGGCATGTGGTAGTCTACAGCCCTCCCCGGATCAGCAGAGGGGGTGGAGCAGCGACCGGGATGGCTTGGAAGAGTGGGGTAATTGGCCAGATACAATTGGAGAGACCAAAAGAAAAAAAACAAAAAATAACTGGTCAGCTTTTCACTGCATGCATGTGACCGGCTATAGCCTATAGGCTCGCCCAATAACGTTTAGGCCCACTTACAATGTCATTTCTCGCTATGCAAATGGATTCAAACTCAGTGTGCCACCTGAGACCATTTTGCCCTTTACCTGTTCAACATTTTCTGATGCCACATCAATACATTGTCCTGCATGATATTTCCATGTGTTTGAGACAGTGTTGCTTTTCTCTTGTGTTACAGTGCTGGGGATGGTGGCAATTCAGGTTGAGAGAGACCCCAAGACGGGCTCCAGCGTCATTAGGTCGGTGGCCCCCATGTCGGCACCGGCCGATGCCGCCTTGGCGACCACTGTTTTTGACGATGGCAGGAAGAGCGTGCACACTTTTGGCGCGACTGAAGGGCAGCCCTCAGCCGAGGAGCTTGGACAGATTCTGAGCGCCGTCGATGGAGTTGGGATGAAAGTTCTGCTGGATGAGGTCACCGTCACACCGCCGAGGGGAAAGATAAGTACAGAGATTGTAGAGGAGAGGGGAACTCCCGAAGAAAAAAAGGCGGAAGCTCTGTCCTATTTTACCCATCCTGCAGTGCCGCAGCAAAATAAAGGCCCTGTACAGGTTTCCATGACCCATGATCCAGGGGCTGAGCCAGAGTCAGTAGACTGTAGACACAAGGACAAGGATGAGCAGAAGGGAGGTGATGCGGGTGTAATGTTGCAGGGAATGAGAAAATTAGATAACGTGGATGAACGGGTGGCGGAGTCCAGAATGGAGGAAGGTCCAATCACCCTCAGATTCCTGGGCTATGCTGACGCTTTGTCTGGCCAAGGTGAAGGCCAAGGTGTGTGTTTGGGCCTCGAGGACAATGGAGATGTCCTCACCGTTGAACGGGTGATCATCACCGACGAAGGAGAGGAGAAGTCAGTGACGCCTCCGAGCTCTGCTTCTCCTGCCGCCACGTCTGTCTTTGGGCCTGGATGTCACACCAGCAGCCAAGACCTTAAGGACTCAGTGGTATCCAACGGGGACAGAAACATTGACAATGACCTTAATCTGAGAGGAGAGGCAGGGAAAGAGTCCAAGGTGGAGGAGTTTCAGAATATCCCGCTGGATGAAAATGGAGCAAAACCCCAGGGAGAGGAGGGTGACAATGGGCTGGATAATCCGGCCTCACCCAGCGAAGCACCGGCAGCAGACAAATCCAAGCAAAAGACCTGTCAGTGCTGCACTGTCATGTAACAAATGAATAGAAAGAAACAGAGACTGCTGAGACCTTCAAGGGAACCAATCACGATTTTCAACATTATCTCTATATACATGTTGTAGGCATAGGCGGATTATGAGACAATGGGCCCCTGGGCACAGATGTGGAAAAGCGCCCCCCCCCCCCGCCCCCTGCAAGCAGGTACACTCACTTGCAGCCAACAGCACCGTAACCAAATTCACATGTACCTCAACAGGATTCACAGCGCACATACACACAATTAACGCCAACAGAATATCAACTAAGACATAATTCACCCGCAGTTCCCTCCAGTTCTTCAGGAGGACTTTTGGGGCTCTGTTATTGACACGAATGACTAAGCCCTTTGACTATGCGACAAGAAATGCAAAGTTAATAACAGCAACTTCATGCAGAGGCTCTGGCTTAGGGGCCCCCTGAGCCCCTGAGCCCCTGGGCCCGGTAAGCCCGTTCAGTAATCCACCCATGGTTGTAGAGTTAACACTCCACTAGCAGCCACAATACTGGGCGGCCTTCTGTGTGTCTCAAACGCCACTAAAATTGTGCTTAAAAGTGTCCGCCGGTGACGCCACTGATGGGAAAAAAAAATCTGTGGCTGTAAAAATGACAACTCTAATTTCGTGGTTTGCTGCTACCTTCGGTGGGCTACACTGAAATAGGCTATATTAGAAAACGTAGATAGCAACGCTACATACAGCTGATGAAGTGAATGCCACATAAAGACGGCGGTTCACAGATGGGAATCGGTTTCTCGTACGGCACTCGTGTACGTTATCCCTACAACATATATAGAGATGATGTTGACAATCATGGTCATTCCCCTTTAAAAAAAAAAACGGCCTTTTGTTGTAATTCCTCCTATATAGCCTTATACCTTCCATTACATGCTGCATTGCTGCCCTAGTGCTTGATCTGAATGAGTCGTTTTAATATACTTTTATTTCAAAGACATATTTTAGCATTTTTAGCCTTTAATCAGCAATACAGTAGAGAGAAACAGAAAATACAGGATGAGGAGTGTAAGGGAGGACATGCAGCAAATGTCCCGCGACCAGATTTTGAACCCAAGGCCCAAGCCTGCAAACGGCGGTGTAACGGACACACCCAAACAGTTTACCCACCTTCCTATTTGCAGACTAATAGTTTAGCCTCCTTTTCTTTTTTTTTCTTCTTTTTTTAGAGCTGACATAACCCTTCATAGCAACATTTCATGGTATACACCAAAGTAAATCGTATCCATCTGATGTAAGTCATAGAGAAGAGTGTATTTCAATAGGAAATTACATAGATTAATGCCTTTGTGAAAATATTGCCTGTAATGGTGGTTGGTTGTTGTTGATGATGATGATGATGATGATGAAGATGATGATCTGACTGATTCAACTTTTTTATCTACCACTACATCACCGCCTTCGTGGTTGGTGCTGGACTGGCAGAGCCACTGGGACGCCCCGTCTAAATACACTTAATCTGCTGAAGGACACAAGATGGGCTCCAGGGGACCACGTCGGCGCGAGCAATCTTAACAATGTGGCCTTGTGACGCGGTTGTTGTTCATTTTGTGCACGAATGCTCGGCTGATGTTCACGTTATCTTTTTATTCCTCCTTCATTCTCTCATATAATTGTGCCTTTTACGCACTCGGCGTTTTCTTTCACCGTGCCAAAGAAAGAGACTGTTTTTTTTTATTATTATTATTATTATTATTTCTTTTTCTTATTATTTTTTTATTTTTGGATTGTACTGCTGGAGCTGCGAGCTGACAGACTGTTGCATACCACTTCTCCCTCCTGGTGGACAGAGAAGAGAACTACAACATCACCCACCGGCAGGGGACACAGGAGACAGACGCTTTGTCATCTCAAAATCCTCTACCCCCCCTACCCTACCCCCGGGACATATTCTGTGTCCCGTCATCCAAAGAGAAAGCACGTGTTTTGCAGTGTCTCTTCTAGGAATGCAAAAGGTAAAAAAAAAAAGACAAAAATTAAAAAAAAGTGAGCTGAGTAAAACAAGCTTGTTTTCTAGTTTGGGGCACACGTTTGTTTTGTTTTTATTTTTTTATTTCAATTTTTTGTTTTTGTTTTTTTGTGTGCAAAAAAAAACACAGCCTCAATCGGATGTATCTATTTTAACTTTAAATCACAGGTGAATTTGATAAAGTATTAAAGTGCCTTGAAAATATAATTACATTTCTAAATCATCCTTATTTCGTCCTTCTGTTTGTCCTCGTGTGCCAACTCGGCTGATGTGGAGAACGACGTTGCTGATTTACTCCGCTGGGTGGCAAATGGTCACACGGCCAAAACCGCTTGAGGTTCATTTCTTTGGCAGAGCGTCCTTTCCCAGTTAGACCCTGACAGTATGGTCATGTCAAACCTCGTAGACGGAGGCCGGAATAACCTTCACAGATGTAAATGCGTATAACAGGTAGTGACTATGGGACTCGATCCTACGCTGTATTTCAGTCCATACAGGGGAGTCATTTTCCTCACAGGTGTCAACTGACCCCCTGTGGTACACACATCCTACAGCAGTGGAGGGCTGCTTGACTCATTAACTACACGGTAAAGATCGGTTTCCACTGTAATGGATGGCAGGATGGCCGAGATGATAAGGGTCATGCTTCAGCTGGAGGACCCGGGTTTTAATTCTCTACTTCCATACCAGACGAAGGATCATTAGGCAAGACGCTTAACCCGGCCTGCTCCCGGGGCACCTCACAATCCGGCTTCCCGAAAGATAACCTCCGTTTTGACCTTAAAACAGCAGTAGGTAACTTTTTTTGCTCAAACAGCCATCCATCCATTATCCGAACCGCTCATCCAGCTCTCAGGGTCGCGGGGATGCTGGAGCCTATCCCAGCAGTCATTGGGCGGCAAGTGGGGAGACACCCTGCACAGGCTGCCAGGCCATCACAGGGTCGACACACACACAAAATCACACATAGGGACAATTTAGTACGGCCGAGTCACCTGACCTATATGTCTTTGGACTGTGGGAGAAAACCGGAGCACCCCGAGGAAACACACGCAGAACATACAAACTCCACACAGAGGACGACCCGGGACGACCCACCAAGGTTGGACTACCCCGGGACTCGAACCCAGGACCTTCTTGCTGCGAGGTGACCGCGCTAACCACTGCACCACCGTGCCGCTACTCAAACATATCATCATTAAATGCATTTTGGCCACATAGTGTGATGGCTATGGTGAAATGGCACAATTGCGGTTCAGATCAGGTAAGCCTAGTTTTCACTATGCATTTTATCTGCAAGCACACAACCTCCCAGGACATATAGGGGCTGCTTTGCAGCATACATGCAAGTATAGCAATTTTACTTCACCTCATCTGTGAGCATAGCTTCTGTAAAGGAATGCACAGTTCTTTATTGCTACGCTATGAATTAAAAGAAGAAGAAAAAAAAGCCCCTCGGGTGTCTTCGCAGCAGTCGACATAAAGGACGTGAGCAGCCAAAATTCCAAAAGTTACCTGGTGCCACTTTAATGGTGCAACGGTGACCATAGGACACAATTGTCGACCCATCTAATGCTTACGTGTCGGTAAAGAAAAAGGTAGGCTTTTAATAAATAAACAACCTCCTGAATGAATGACACAAAGCACATCACAACGAGGTTAGTGCACCCGATTGCATTATGGGTGGCTCCAATGGGAAATGCAGAGCACTGGGTTTTGTTTTTTGTTTTCAGTTTACCGAACGTGATCACACCGCTGAGATGCTTTTCAGATGCCAAACTGTTCCCGAGAGAGGCGCCGAATGTGGGCGTGTGATACGATTTTATTTTTGGCCTACTACTACTACTACTACCGCAGCAACAGCCTCTAAACCAAGGCACGGCATCCAAAACGCACTGAAATCCTTCTTGGCAAACGCAAGCGCCTAAGAGATTGGAACAACTATTGTGAAACGATTCCTTTGAAGCCGCCGTGTAAAATCAGCCCCATGGTTCCCTGCTTTGACTCGCTATGGGGTATTGTGGCATGACTGAGCCAGGTTGGACCTCATGTTGAGCCCATTTCTCACCAACAACATAATGACGCCTTTATGCATGCTCAGTAATGATGCAAATGAAACGACTGTATTATTACTAGCGTGCTTTTCTAGTCCGAGGACACAAAAGGTGCTTTACATGAAACGGCTGCATCACATACGTGGACGCCGTACCAAACCACCCTTAAACAACCGACTACCATCCCAGAGAGCAAAATTGCTGTGGCCCGGGCCCATCCCACACTGACACTTTCATCTGGCCCACATACCATGTGGAATGATGGCACTTGGGCGGTCTGCTCCTGTTTGCCAGATCTGGGCCAGAACCAAGCCATAGCAATGCTGCGTGTGCCACATATTTGCCAAAGGTGGCCCATATTTGTTTTGTGATATCTGGGCCATATTCACCATTTACCACATGGGCCACTTCAGGGTCACATCCAGATTACATGTGGCCGAGAGCACCGCATCTTTGCCAAAAAAAGACCCACATTTGATTTGGCATATTTGGGCCGTATTTGCTATTATATATGTGGGCCACTCCAGGCTCACATCCATTTTGTCAGGGCCAGAAGAAGGCCATCGGTGCCGCATCGTTGCCTCAAGTGGCCCACATGCGGATGCTCACCGCTCACCTGAAGAGAAGGATTTTGTTGGGGAAAGCTGTCACATGACACAGAGGGAAAGGAATCAGGCCCCTCCCCTTTTATAGGTGTCAAGGAGACCAGGTGAGCCATCAGCTGGAGCATTCACATCACCACTGAGATTTGAGCCGTTACACACGGGGTACGTCTGCAACACTCCCAGCAAGTGCGTTTCTTCCTGCTTTCTACAGGATGTCCCTAGTTCTGTATCTATCTGCCTGTCTATCAGCCTCTTTTTCCCTCTGATGCACTGCCAGTTTCCACTCATTTCATTTAACTGCCAATAGATAGTGATCTACCTGTTACTTGAGGAAATCATAAAAAAAAATATTTTAATGTCCAGGTAGCGTAGCGGTCTATTACGTTGCCTACCAACATGGGGATCACCCGTTCGAATCCCCATGTTACCTCCGGCTTGGTCAGGCATCCTAAATGGCCGTGTCTGTGGGTGGGAAGCCGGATGTGGGTATGTGTAGATGGAAACACACCACCTGAAGCTCAATCTGGACAGAGCTGATGTTCCTCCCGGGGAAAGGTTGCCCGCACCGAGACCTGGTCATCACCATTGACAACACCGTGGTGACGCCAACTCGGACTGTGAGGAATCTGGGTGTGATCCTGGACGACCAACTGTCATTTGCTGCAAACGTTGCATTGGTTGCTCGCTCCTGCAGATTTCTCCTTTATAACATCAGGGGGATTCGCCCATTCCTCACCGACGAGACGGCACAGGTGCTCATCCAGGCTCTGGTCATCTCCCGGCTGGACTACGGCAACTCCCTCCTTGCTGGCGCGCCGGCGTCGGCCATCAGACCTCCGGAGCTTGTTCAGAAAGCTGCAGCTCGTCTGGTGTTCAACCGCCCTAAGTTCTCCCACACAACTCCCCTTCTCATGTCCCTACACTGGCTCCCAGTAGCTGCTCGCATCCAGTTTAAGACTCTGGTGCTAGCCTACAGGGCAGTGAAAGGAACAGCTCCTTCCTATCTCCAGGCCATGGTCAAGCCCTACACCCCCACCCGACCACTTCGCTCTGCTGCCTCGGGACGCCTGGTTGCCCCGTCGCTCAGAGGCCCCTGCTGCCGATCGACCCGGTCACGGCTCTTTTCTGTCCTGGCCCCACAGTGGTGGACTGAACTCCCCACTGATGTCAGGACAGCGGAGTCGCTGCCCATCTTTCAGCGCAGGTTGAAAACTCACCTCTTCAGGAACTACTACCCTGTTACTTGTTCTTAGCACTTATTGAATTTACTCATTTAAAAAAAAAAATCTCTTTCTTGCACTTTTACTATAGCACTGGTTTTGCTCTTAGATGCTTGTTTAGATGCACTTATGACCTCTGGTGACTAGTAGTTCTCCTGATTTCCTACGTTAAATGCACTTATTGTAAGTCGCTTTGGATAAAAGCGTCGGCTAAATGACTAATGTAATGTAATGTGTCCCGGTCGCTACACTAGCGCTTCCTCTGGTCGGCAGGGGCACCGGTTCGGGGGGGGGGGGGGTAGCATGATCCTCCCACGCGCTACGTCCCCCTGGTGAAACTCCTCACTGTCGGGTGAAAAGAAGCGGCTGGCAACTCCACATGTATCGGAGGAGACGTGGTAGTCTGCAGCCCTCCCCGGACCGGCAGAGGGGGTGGAGCAGAGACCGGGACGGCTTGGAAGAGTCGGGTAGTTGGCCAAGTACAATTGGAGGTAAAAAAAAAAAAAAGGGGGTGGATAATATCATTAGTTGGATCCATAAAAGCTACTGACAGATCAGTTGAAATACATTTCCCACATCAGACTAGCTTGTGTCTGATTTAGGATGGGGGGATTATGAATGCGTGTTTACAGCACCACTTTGGTGAAATGTCTGAATATGAATGAACAGAATTTACAGTAATCCAGAGAAGTGCTGTTCAGGATGAGATAGGGAGGAACACTCCTCGAAAGGGAAGGTGGGAATAACATGCTAAGCTTATTAACTCCTAATATGGCCTGTCACATGAGTTTCATATGTACACAGTGTGAGGCTGCTGATGGTAATCCTGTGCGGCTGTATGATTGGTTATAAAGCCCTGAATGCAGGTGTAAATATAGACCCATGAATCTAAACCTACAGAGGAGACAAAGAGATTATACCAGGAAGGTACAGCTAATGAGGGCACACCTTGTGAGGCTGTTTGATGACGGGGCACATTCTCCTCTATTTCCAGTGGCATGACATGCCAACGAAGGTATACACGATACACGGCAAATTAAAACTACAGTAAAAAAAGAATTGGACACATACAGCTGATCTCAACCCCCACTGTGGTACAAGTTACAGTGGCTCATGAATAAAGATATGAGTATAGAAAGGAGCCCAAGAAATTAGTTCCTGTCCCAGAGTCATTTGAAGATAAAGCTTTAGTCATACATAGCAGGCAGGCGGATATGATGACAGTCTGAAGGCTGCAGCACTGCATATATATATATAGATAGATATATACACACACACACACACACACACACACACACACACATATAGATATACATTTCCCTCTCATCCTTTTTCAGGTGGGGTGTGTCTTCCTCAAGCTCGGATCCTCTACCAGAGACCTGGAAGTTTGAAGGTTCTGCACAGTATGTTAGCTGTTCCTAGGACCGCGCTCTCTGGACAGAGACCTCAGATGTTGTTCCTGGAATCTGCTGGAGCCACTCCCCCAGTTTGGGAGCCACAGCCCCTAGTGCTCCTATTACCACTGGGACAACTGTGGATTTCACCTTCCACATCCGATCTAGTTCTTTCCTCATCCCTTGGTATTTCTTTAGCTTCTCATGTTCTTTCTTCCTGATGTTTCTATCACTCGGGATTGCTGCATCAATCCCTACTGCTGTCTTCTGTACCTTGGCCGAGAACCTGGAACTGATGGAATATATGTGTATATATATATATATATATATATATATATATACAGTGGCTTGCAAAAGTATTCATACCCCTTGAACTTTTCCACATTTTGTCACGTTTCGACCACAAACATAAATATATTTTATTGGAATTTTATGTGAAAGACCAACACAAAGTGGCACACAATTGTGAAGTACAAAGAAAATTATACATGATTTTAAAAAATTTTTACAAATAAAAAACTGAAAAGTGCGGTGTGCAAAAGTATTCAGCCCCCCTGAGTCAATACTTTGTGGAACCGCCTTTTGCTGCAACTACAGCTGCAAGTCTTTTGGGGTATGTCTCTACCAGCTTTGCACATCTAGAGACTGAAATTTTTGCCCATTCTTCTTTTCAAAATAGCTCAAGCTCAGTCAGATTAGATGGAGAGCGTTTGTGAACGGCAGTTTCCAGATGTTGCCACAGATTCTCAATTGGATTTAGGTCTGGACTTTGACTGGGCCATTCTAACGCATGAATATGTTTTGTTTTAAACCATTCCATTGTAGCCTTGGCTTTATGTTTAGGGTCGTTGTCCTGCTGAAAGGTGAACCTCCGCCCCAATCTCAAGTCTTTTGCAGACTCCAACAGGTTTTCTTCCAAGATTGCCCTGTATTTGGCTCCATCTATCTTCCCATCAACTCTGACCATCTTCCCTGTCCCTGCTGAAGAGAAGCACCCCCAGAGCATGATGCTGCCACCACCATGTTTGACAGTGGGGATGGTATGTTCAGAGTGATGTGCAGTGTTAGTTTTCCGCCACACATAGCGTTTTGCATTTAGGCCAAAAAGTTCAATTTTGGTCTCATCTGACCAGAGCACCTTCTTCCACATGTTTGCTGTGTCCCCCACATGGCTTCTGGCAAACTGCAAACGGGACTTCTTATGGTTTTCTTTTAACAATGGCTTTCTTCTTGCCACTCTTCCATAAAGGCCAGATTTGTGCAGTGCATGACCAATAGTTGTCATGTGGACAGATTCCCCCACCTGAGCTGTGGATCTCTGCAGTTCGTCCAGAGTCACCACGGGCCTCTTGGCTGCATCTCTGATCAGTGCTCTCCTTGTTCGGCCTGTAAGTTTAGGTGGACGGCCGTGTCTTGGTAGGTTTGCAGTTGTGCCATACTCTTTCCATTTCCGGATGATGGATTGAACAGTGCTCCGTGAGATGTTCAAAGCTTGGGAAATCTTTTTATAGCCTAACCCTGCTTTAAACTTATCCACAACTTTATCCCTGACCTGTCTGGTGTGTTCCTTGGACTTCATGACGCTGTTTGCTCCCCAATATTCTCTTAACAAACCTCTGAGGCCGTCACAGAACAGCTGTATTTGTACTGAGATTAGATTACACACAGGTTGACTCTATTTAGTCATTAGGTCAACATTCGATCATTCAGCAATCATCAGGCAACTTCTGAAGGCAATTGGTTGCACTCAGAGAAAAGGGGGCTGAATACTTTTGCACACCGCACTTTTCATTTTTTTTTATTTGTAAATTTTTTTTTAAATCATGTGTAATTTTCTTTGTACTTCACAGTTGTGTGCCACTTTGTGTTGGTCTTTCACATAAAATTCCAAAAAAATATATTTATGTTTGTGGTCGTAACGTGACAAAATGTGGAAAAGTTCAAGGGGTATGAATACTTTTGCAAGCCACTGTGTGTGTGTATATATATATATATATATATATATATATATATATATATGCACTAATATCATAGTGATTATTGTTATTCTTTGGTCATGAGAGATGGGTGCATCCAATCATAATGTGAGAGGAAAAAAGTCACCTAAATAACAGAATTGGTCCTAAAAAAGACAAGACAAAAAAAAAAAAACACAAAAACTACTCAGAGTGACTCCCAGTTCTTCCAGCCCTTTGTGAAGAGGTTGCATAGTTAGTTTCAATATAACACTGAATTTCATTAAGATCTAGCCATTATTCGATTAAATTGCGAATGGTGCTCATTGTAATAGTTATCACACACCCCCAGTGAAGGCCCTTGCAAGTGAAATGTTGAAAATAAGATGAATGAAGAATTATTGCATTGATAGCGCATTAGTCTAAGTCCATTGACTGGGATCAATGGAGGTTAACATGTGAACGTGACAACACCTGAGGTCTCCATTACAAAATGTTTGAATTTCTGTATTGTTGCTGAACTTATATTATGTCTCTATTTCGACAAAAATCTCCATCTAGAAAGCAGTTCGATTCTGTCGGCCTTAAAGTAATCTTTACTTTGCCAAAGGACACAAGACTGCTTGATTTCTGAAGGAATCAATCCACCATAACAGTTCAGAGTAACGTTGAAAGTAAACCACTCATTATACTGCACTAATGTGAGCATCATCTGCGATGGATGTCATCTTGAGTTTTCAGCATCAACCTCACTGCCACTTTTCTATATTCAGCGGCACGAGCTGACAGCCCTTGAAGGAGAAGAAGAAACACTGAAAGGGCTTCAAAGGCTTGTCACCATGGAAACAACAAATCCAGATTCCAACCCTCAAAGCCTTCTCCCCCAGGATGACAGTGGTCTGTGGGTGAGGATGGATTTGAACCCAACCAAGGAAAACACAGAAATGGCAGAGTGCAACTTCTCGCTAATCTCTAAGGAAATGTCTCGGGGGAGATCAAGGTCACGTCATCTGCCTCGGCAGGGATCCCACGATACTACAGTGTGATGAATGATGAGGGTGAGGATGATGTCTTCCTCTCAATGCCTTCTCCTCCACCATGGCATACACCACCGTCCCTGCCAACAGGGGGCATTTCACGTCCAACTGATCCCAGCGTCAATGATCCGAGTGTGACCGTTATAAATGGCGCAGTCAGCGTCACAGAGGCTAAAGAAAATCCTGAAGGCTTAGAAAGGCACCATGGTGAGAGGCAGACAGTGGCAGCACAGAACAAGGTGGATAAAGTGGCAAGGAGCGAGGTCCAGTTTGACATTTTACAAGAAAATATGGACACCATGTCTCTTTGCAAAGAAGACTCACTGCTAACAACAGAACAGGATCAAGGAACCGCAGAAGAAACATGTTTTGATTCCTCAGAAAGGCAACAGAGGGGTGACAAAACAGGTAGGAGACCAGGAAACCAGGAATCACAGGAGGGATCTGGGGATATTGAAATGTCGAGTGAAGAAGACACAACCTTCACAACAGAGCGCTGGAGTGAAGAAAGTAATATAGAGGGCAATTATGCAAACGAACTAACTGAAAACATGGAGCGAGATATCGGGAAAGAGGTGGGAAATGACATATCACAAACAGATAGAGAGATGAGAGGGGAAAACGAGTCAGCTAAAACTACTGGGGAAACTGAAGACGGTACTTGTTTTGCTGATAACACAGACTCAACACAAACAACAGAAACTGATAACAGCAACCCTGTAGAGACAAACATCCCGATGTTGCCAAGTGGTTATAATGACAGTGACAGTGATTCCAACCCAATGCAAAAATATACATGTGGGCCACCAGAGCTCTGCAAATGCAGTAAAAACCAAACAGAGGAAACAGCAACAAAGGAGCCAGAGGCACCAGAAAGCCTGGCAGAGTTTAGTAGTGATGACGAAGACTACGTCAACACAAGCTCTCTCAACTATAGTATAACAAAGCAGGAATGGGTGAGAAGAGACAGTGCGGCCAGCGACAGATCGCTGCCCCACCTTCAAATCTCCAGAGGCTCGTCTTTGGACCAAGAAACAGGGCCTCCATCCAACGAACTGGGAGAGAAGGAGCTGGAGAGGGACAGACAGGTCAAGGAAATAGATGGTAGCAAGGCAATCGCCACCAAAATTCAACAGGGGGAGCAGTTGCTACAACGCCTACAGATGGTGCAGCTGAAGCAGGACGTGCAACAGGTGTCAGAGAGCGCTCCGCCCTCACAACAGCTTGTCATGGAGTCACCTAATCAGATGGCAAGACACAGGGAGGTCAAGCAAGCTGTGCCGGGGATTGTGGGAGAGGACTGGAGAATGGGAGGAAGTGATCTGAGGAATGAGGAGGATGAAGAGGGAGAGAGTAGACTTAACATAGACACAGAGGAGGGAGGTGAGACAAGTCGGAGGACGAGGGGAGGGAGGGAAGCGAGCAAGAGTAAAGAAGGAGAAGAAAAGACATCCTCATTCACAATGCCTGTCCAGCTGGGCCTCCACAGGGTCCCCAGAACAAAGGCGGAAAACTCCGATGATGATGATCAAAGTGACAGCGGGGTGTCCGCTGACTTCTCTCCCATCACCACCCAGGAAACATCCTGCATCCACATCCCAGCACTGCCAACCCAATACCAGCCCTTATCCACACCTGCTAAGACCCCGCTGGAGAGAGAGCTCTGCCAAATAGGCCAAGGAAAGCAGAGCCTGCAGAGGGCCAGGGGTCTCTTTAACCTCACCGATAACCCAGATGTCTTGGAGATCCCCTTTAAGACTGATTTCATGTCCAAGCAGCTGACAACCAAGGCTGACAAGGACCAAAGCATTGCGCGGCAGTTCTCGGAGCAGAAGATGCAGAAGGAGATCAGTCAGGAGATTCAGAGAGAGCTGGTGCTGGTCAACCAAGGGAAGCTCCCAGGGGGCTACAGTAAAGGAACCATCCGCCAGTTGAAAGAAACCAAGATGCTGTTTGAGGCTTTCCAGCAGGACAACACTGAGGGACCAACCAGGCACAAGAAACAATCCTCTGGCACCTTCAAAGATCACGTCTACCCCTCTGTACTCGAACGCACACGCAGCCTGGAGATGCTCTCACTGAAAACACACCCAGTTTCCAGAACTTATTCCCTCAGGCAGTGTGGACCCACAGTCTCCAAGAGGGAGAAGAGCACTGAAAACCTGATACCGAAGAGCCCTGTGGGGGAGTCCCGAGACAACACGCGGTTGTCCCCATATCCGAAACAGGACAAGTACCTACGCTTCCACAGAAGCATGGATTCTCTGAGCACTGATGCCTGTGCCTCAAATGAGGAGACCCGGGGAAAAGTGAGGGAGGGGAGCAGCAGGCAAAAATTTCTCACCCTCAGAGAAAACCCGTTCTTCAAGCTGCGTCCGGCTCTGGCCCTGCAGCCAGTGATGCAGAAGGACATCCAGGAGGCCAAGGAGAGAGAGGAAGAGCTCCGCAAACAGAGGTGCACTCTGTATGGAGATACCAAACAAAAAAGCGCAGAGGAAGAAAATGCAGCCAGTGCATCTATGCTCACCATAACAGGTAAATCCAGACTGTGAAATCTGAAATAAATGTCTCGCTATTTGTGTGTCCACATGCACACTGGTGTACACATACATACAGGGGAGTGAATGTTTGTCTCTTGTGCTTTTTAACTCAAATTAGACTTTATTCAAAGACGTTCAAAATATTCAAGTGAAGCATCATTGGAAAGGTTATACATTATATTGTATTGGGAGAAGTGGAAAATCTTGAAGAATGAAGAGGGAAGTAGTAAACAAATTAGGGCTGAACAATACTGAAAAAAAACCCTCAATTTTGTGACGTTTGTTTTTTGCGACATGTATTGCAATATTAAAGAATAAAAAAGGAGTTACATAGTTTCACCAGATATACGCAGCTTTTAAATTTCAAATTAATTTGCCAAATTTGCAAAGAATTTATCACTCTAGCAACGATCAAGGTGATTTTAGAAGGGGAAATATGGCGACTATCCAAGTCCAAGAAGTTATCAAATCAGACCAAATCATATTGTCAGATATGCTAAAATATTTTTCTTTAAGTGTAGTAATAAAAAACGGACCTTGCTCGATTTCGTTCTCTATCAAGCAATAACAGTTTTGGCCTTGCATGACTGCTGGGCCCAATGTGCCTTATATTTTAATATGACCATTGCACAAGTATAGGAAAATGTTATTATATTCTGAAACGCTATATTATTCGGCCCAAAAAAAAAAAAAAAAAAAGGTGAAAGTCGGTTGAATCCTCTTTCACTCTACAGCTTAGGCTGTCCATTCGTCCACAGGCCAAGCCCGGCCTGAGCACATTAATGAATGCCTCTCTACATTAGCATCACATAGTGTTATCTAAGGAGCCTTATCGACAACTAGTGTCATCCCTGTCACCGACGGTTAAGGGCACATCAATCCAGTGGTGGCCTGATCCAAGCCAGAGAATGCCAGCAGGCAGGGTGACTTGGTGACATGAGATAAACCAAAGCCTGAATGTGAACTAGATCTACAACAATTGATGGCCGGTGGGTACTATAGTTCTGAGTAGGTTATGGTGTTGCACGAATGTGAATGGTTGCAAACAACTAATCTGGCCTGCTAAAAGCGCTTAGGTTAGGGTCATGTGTGCACGTGCGTGTGTGTGTTTGTGCATTTATGCATGTTTTGTAAAGGATATGCCTTATGGGATGACATGGAGCACAGTGAAGTTAGTGCAGCTAACAGGGGATGGTATGTGTCATTATGCAGCACTGTGCTTGTCTATTCAATGTAACTTGATGATGATGTGAGGTACAGACATGAATTAAGTGACAGTAACATGATGTGTCTTGGAGCTGGGCTTAAGTAGAGGAGATGACCCATTACAAAGGTTAAATAACTAATACTCCTAGCATGGTGCCATATGTTAGCAATGACACCAGGCATCCGGGTAGCATAGCGGTCTATTCCACTGCCTACCAACACAGGGATTGCCGGTTTGAATCCCCGTGTTGTCTCCCGCTTGGTCAGGCGTCCCTATATATACAATTGGCCGTGTCTGCCGGTGGGAAGCTGGATGTCGGTATGTGTCCTGGTCGCTGCACTAGCGCCTCTTCTGGTCGGTCAGGGCGCCTGTTTGGGGGGGGACTGGTGAAACTCCTCACTGTCAGGTGAAAAGAAGTGGCTGGCGACTCCACATGTATCGGAGGAGGCATGTGGTAGTCTGCAGCCCTCCCCCAGATCGGCAGAGGGGGCGGAGCAGCGACCGGGACGGCTCGGAGAGGTGGGATAATTGGCCAAACTCGATTGGGGAGAAAAAGGGACCAAAAAAAAAAAGCAATGACACAGCCTTCCATGAGAATTCTATGGTAAGAAGTTTAACGAAGAAATTCGCTTAGTTCTTGCCATTTTCACCGCTTTGCAACTTTCAAATCCAACATTTTCAGCAGCGATACAGAAGTTATATCAGATCTACTTTGCATTTCTCTCAGAGGAGATACGTTTTGCCCCCCCCCCCAAGTTAAATGAAACCATTAAAGGAATAACCACAGTCACTTATATGAGAGACCAGATCACATATACAGCTGCGGTGCCTGGCTTTGAATAAATTTGTTTGTGACTAAATTCCGGGGTAGGGCGATGCCGGAGGACAGCTATTGACTTGGGTAATAAAAACCAAGAAAGACGATATGAGCCGCTTTCAAATTAAATCGTTCACTCTATCAGTTTGCCTGCTTGCTGGTCTACAATAACGAAAAACGCTTACGGTCACGAAAAGGGACCGTCTGAATCACATCCACGAAGATTATTGTGCTCTTCCCTCCTCATCCCCCACCCCCCACCCCATCCTTTAGATGTCAGGCTACAGTCCAAGGGGAAATTGGATCGGATCTGGCCCCCACCTTCCAAGAAGGACCAGATGAATTCTGGGCAGACACAGGTGAGGTGTCAGCGCCGATTAATGTAAATAGCTTCTCCTGCGTTCACTTTGCGCCTCCGTCAGATCTGTGCATGTGTTTGGTGTATGACAGTAATGAAAACCCCCTGGCGCCACCCCACACTTCCTGCACGCGCTCAGTGATTGATGACCGAAGAAATGCAGTGCGAAGCATCCTCACAAAGATTAATTCAGTAAAATGCTCTGGAAGGGTTTTACATATGTTGGGCTGCTGTTGGATGTTTATCGCCCGCATTTTAGGAAGCCACATTTAATTCTTTTAGTGTTTTGGGGTCTCTCGACCCTTCGGAAAACACTGTATGCCATATTTGTACTTAAACATATGACGCGTCCTTGCCCATTATTTATTTATTTTTATTTTTTTTATGATTGTTAAATGCAGTATCTCAATAGACAGAGAAACAGACAAAGAGACAGACAGAGAGACAGACAGACAGACAGACAGACAGACAGACAGACAGACAGACAGGCAAACAGACAGACAGAGACAGGCAGACAGAGAGAGACAGCGAGAGACAGAAAGAGACAAGACATACAGAGACAGAGACATACAGAGAGACAGAGAGACAGAGAGACAGACAGACAGACAGACAGACAGACAGACAGACAGACAGACAGACAGACAGACAGACAGAGACAGACAGAGAGACAGGCACACAGAGAGACATACAGACAGGCAGACAGAGAGATAGAGAAAGAGAGACAGATGAACAGAAAGACAGCGAAAGAGAGACAGATGAACAGAAAGACAGAGAAAGAGAGACAGATGGACAGACAGACAAAGAGAGAGAGAGAGACAGGCAGTCAGACAGACAGACAGAGATAGGCAGACAGGCAGACAGACAGACAGACAGACAGACAGACAGACAGACAGAGATAGATAGATAGATAGATAGATAGATAGATAGATAGATAGATAGATAGATAGATAGATAGATAGATAGATAGATAGATAGATAGATAGATAGATAGATAGATAGATAGATAGATAGATAGATAGATATAGATAGATATAGATACAGACAGACAGACAGACAGACAGACAGACAGAGATAGATAGATAGATAGATAGATAGATAGATAGATAGATAGATAGATAGATAGATAGATAGATAGATAGATAGATAGATAGATAGATAAATGTTTTATCACTGTCTAAATGAGCATTTATCATAACAGCAGTGATAGATGTAAGTATGAGTTCTGATTGGTACACATGCACTTGAGTCCAGGCATGGCCACGGTATTTTCAAATGAAATTCAGCAGAGGATCAAGAGGAGAAAGTGAGTCCAACCCGCCATGCAACTTCTAATCTGCTGTTCTAAATCCAGCTCTTCTCCTGTCTTATCTCCACAGGAGGCAAAGGCGCACAAAGCAGGTGGTCCGAAGGCCCCTCTGTGGCAGCGCTGGGAGCGCGGGACGATCACCAGGCAGCCGTCAAAGGAGAAGAACTGATGCTGAGCGTGCTGTCGTCTTCAACATTTCAATAGACTTCCCATGGGATACAATGGCACTGTACTGTAGAGACACACAACTGCAACTGGAAATGATCCCTACGACCTAAATTCCCAGAGTAGATTCAGCTTAAATACTCTTTTGGGCCCCTGTCTTTCTCTCTGCTTTTGTTGCTGTGTCAAATATGCTTTTATTTTATTTTTTGGTAACTTTGAATACTCGTGTGTAGCAGTATTCAGTTAATCAATAAAAATAAAAAAAATACAAGTGAAAGGTTTCTCTCAATTGCTTGTACTTCTGTTTGATTGCAAAAACAGTTGTTTCTGAAATTAATGCGGACAATTTTCTGCACACTGGATACCACGCAACTCAACATGCAGTGGACAAATCACTTGCATAAATGACCGCTCTTTCCAACCAAATTTTGTCTGTTGCTACTTATCCGGGTGATATAGTTCTCTCTAACTGAATTCTGGTCTCCCAAAATGAACAGAAAAATATTCATCAGAGCATGGTGAAACACTGACAAGACATTACTAAACGTCCTGTTGAGGCAAATCTTTATCCATTCCGGGACTGGCTGTGGTTATCCTTCTTTGCCCAGGGGTAGATCTAGTGACGTGTGAATGATCTGACGTTCACCTGGAATTACATCTTGTCTGTGACTAACACTGCAAAACAGGGTGTAAACCTTGCGTAATGTACGTCTCGTGCATCTATTGCATAACTGGAAGGCAATAACAGGGAGAATGCTTGACATGAAAGACGAATTGCTCCCTCTAACGGTATATCCGCTAACTGAGTGAGAGTCGAGGTGAGGAATCCCGTTTTGATAGCTGATGGTAACTTTTGTTTGCATTATACCAAAATGGTAAACAAAATCTGCGGCAATAGAAACCACCATACGCGTCTCAGTCGAACTTTCACTGGTGAACCATCGAAACACATTTGCATGGCAGCATTCAGTAGCTAATCTAGGAGGCCACAGACATTAACGCAGGGCTCAGAGCAGTCTAAGTACCATCTGCTACCCCAGTTGACTCTGCCAAGGGAGGAAGGACTTACTGCCTTGCCTGTCTGGCTCTGATATCTTAGTGTTAATTGGCTGCAGTTCGCACCATGCAACCGACAGCAGGCACAGCCAAGGTTTGTGTTGTAGCTATCACAACATTTCAAGATGGCTTCCCTCAGTGCGCTGGACATGGATCCAAGATGCCAGATGTGAATGTGTTATTTCGATTTAATGGGATTTAAGACTGCCCAGATGGTAGAAATTGCTAATTCCTCCAAAAGATAAGCAGTATAACACATGTATACACACACACACACACACACACACACACACACACACACACACATACACACACACATACATCTACATCACTTGAATAGGTGGTTTGTGTAGGCTGTAGGGTTGAGTATGTCTCGCACTGCACTGTTCACATTGTCTGTGGCTCGGATCAGGTGGAGCGTCAAAGAACTGATGCTGTCCCTCAGGGTCAGCATCAAAATAGGTGGTACAATAGGCATCTGCAGCACCTCCTGCATGGCCCCTGCATGACCTGCAGCATGACCCTCTGAGTGAGACCATCGCCATCATTTTGGTCAACCACAACAGGACACAGCAGTTAAGCAGCACAGCCAGTGTCTTCATATCTCCGAACACTTGCTGCCAAACTCCAATATCCCCAGGAGGGGACTCTGTCTGAGGAAAGGCCCGGTGTTTCTGGTTGAGCAGTTTCCACATATCGAGGTGGGATTTCACCATGGTAATGACAAGGTACCATAAGGCACAATGGGGGTAGATGCCGGAGAAGAACATGACGTGGCAGTAGCAGATGATGAGGTCCAGATAACTCCATGTCTGTGAGTCACTGTCTGGCCTGGTGTTTTGTTCCAAGATATGCTTCAGGATGGGAGGGCATCTGGGCTGCTGTTGCTGGTGATTACAATCAGGGAACACTCCTCGCACCCTATATTCCACACAGGGTAACAGGGCAGAAGACACCTTCAAAATCAACCAAGTAGCCAACTGCACTGCCTGGTGAACAAGCAGCATAGTGAAGGCACCCTGAACAAAAGCTCTGTCGAACTGGATGGCAAAGTGGTTAAAAAGGCAGTAGAAGATAAGTTCAGAAAGTAGATAATGTTGATGGGATTTAGACTGCTGTCCGCGCTGCTTGTGAGGGCTGAGAGCTGATACACCATACGATTCATTCCAGCCATGGCTAACATGGTGTAATCTCAGGGATGTACATAAAACAATTGTAGTAGGTGTTAAGATGGTTCTCTCTCCAGAGAATACCTCTAAATTCCTCATGAAGAAGGATGTAGGCTACGCTGAGGCAAGAGGAGAGAGAAACGGTGCAAGTTAAGAAAACCAGGGAGTGAAAGTCTCCTCCAACTAATCTCCTCAAAGGAGATAGTATTATCGTTTGTCTGCGGTGGAGGTGGAGATGGTGTTGGAGTTGGGCCAACTAGCCGGGGAGTCTGTGGAGTCGATACTGATGTTAGTACTGTTGGTGGAAGTGACTGCCGATATTGTATGGGCTGATAGGTCACCTCTGTGCACCAGATCCTCTTCAGAGACTTGCTCTTCTGTTGCCAGATCCTTAGAAACAGGATTGACCAAACCATATTTGAGAAACTGAAGAACACCATATTATGCTCCAGGTTCTGGGGGTAGAAACACAGAAGTACTGTCAGAGCAGATTTCTGGTGGAGTGAGATGATTAAAGTGCCCTGGAGGCAAAAGTACAAAGTCTGTCCCAGTCAGAGCTGATGTTGACATTTGCTGAATAGTTTGAGACCAAAGCACCAGCCAGCCCTTAGGCTATGCTGCTGGGGGTCTTCATGAAGTGGGCAGCTGTCAATGATGACTCCATACCGAAACAGACTGGCCATCACAGCCTCTTCCGGAGGGACGTGGAGACTCTGAAATACCTGCAACTCCTCCAGCTCTCCCACACATAGTTTACCCAGCATCCTTTGAAGCAGGGTCACGCACTCTGCAGACGTCATGTGCCCACTAGCCACACGATGAAACCAGTGCCTGAAGAGAAGGTCTTCATCTGCTTTAAGGAGCAGCTGTTCTGGAGTGGCACTCACCACCACCATAAGTCTCCCTGCATGAGTCTAGCCAATAAACCTCCCCAGCATGTCAGCTGCTCCCAGGGACTCTGGTGCAAGGAGTCTCCCCAGGATCTAGTCCACTGTGTCAGCTTCAATCTCTGGATGAAACTCCCAACAAAACCAGCAGAGTGATGCCAGAGAGCTGACACAATGGCTCCAGAGGTCCCTCTGCATGAACATATGCCATCACTGATAGTGGACATCTACACAAATGTGATTGAAATACAGTAGTGTGTATGTAATAGCTACTGGCACTCCATTTTCTAACCCTTATCTGAATGAGGGCAGGTGCAAAAAATTATTTCAGCTTCGGATTTGCCTCAAGCTTGTGAAGTAAACTGCAAACCTTCTTTCATGGAATGCTGGTATTGTGGCATCAGATTGATGTCATTAATGTCAGAATGTCATTATTGTAGGTGTTAGCATCTTTTTACTTAAAGCGGCATTAGGCAACATTAACTTTCCAATGCAAAAACTTCCACCTCTTTCTCTGCTGCCTCGTATCAATCAGTCCGCTACACCCGTCCCACCAAATTATGCCCCTTACACTTTCGCAGCTCTCACCATCTCGAAAATGCCTCTCTTGGTCTCTCTTCTCCTCCAACGTCTTCCTTCTTTTGGCTTGCCTTGTACTATACGCCGTTGTAGCCAAAGGAGGTAATGGAAATTTAGCACAAGTTACCATAGCTCTTGATACAAATTCTGCGTTTGCGGCACAACGCCGAACCAAAACACATAGAACCCGTGTGACTCTTGCTTTTCCAGAGTCATTGTGATTGTCTAGTTACATGCTAGCTAGCATGTAACTAGACAATCACAAAAAATCCAAATACAAAGGGCCAGGCACTCACAGACACTTTTTTTTAAAAGGAACCCTTCAACTAACCATTGTTTGCGACATGCAATGGTAAAAATTAGCTATTTCAACCAAAATTATAATGAAATTATATTGTCTACTACAGCTTTAATGTTGGAGAAATAATATTCACACTGATATGGCATTGAGTATTTCAAAGTGATGAGGGAAACAAAATTGCAACATCTGATTCTCCTCGGCATGGTGGCACAGAAAGAAGGTCAGGGGTTCGAACCCCAGGGTTGTCCAACCTTGGGGGTCATCCCAGGTCATCCTCTGTGTGGAGTTTGCATGTTCTCCCTGTATCTGCATGGGTTTCCTCTGGGTGCGCAGGTTTCCTCCCACAATCCAAAGACATATATGTCAGGTGAATCAGCCATACTAATTTGTCCCTAGGTGTGAATGTGTGCGTGTGCGTGTGCGTGCGTGTGTGTGTGTGTTGGCCCTGTGATGGATTGGCAGCCTGTCCAGAGTGTCTCCCTGCCTGCCACCCAATGACTGCTGGGATAGGCTCCAGCTTCCCGTGACCCCAATTTGGATAAGTGGCTCGAATAATGGATGAATGATTCTCCTTGAGGTTCAGACAGATGGATGAAATCAAGGATTCGAGGTATTTTTCTTTCCAAGAAACTTGTATGCGTTGCTGATCAACCGTGCATGCTGAACCAAGTTGCCGTGAAGAAAATGAAATGGGAGAGATGTTACTGATCCTTGAAGCAAACTTAGCAGGACGTGATAAGAGTTTCAGTTTAACAATGAGAGATGTGATGCTCTCACGCTCCAGCGGAGGGCAGTATTGTATTTAGAAACACGGAGCACAATTCACACAAGGAGATGAAAATGTGCTACATGCAGCTTTCTGGATACCTCTTGGCCTTGAGTCGGAGCATTTTTACAATGTCAGAGACAACAAGTCACACAATCCATATCTTCAGGTTATATATTCTTCACTGGGGGATGCAGAAGTGACTCTAGTAACCCTCGAACGAAATGAATTACTAATTAATGAAGGAATTATTTTATTCCAGCTTTGAGGAACCACTACAAAGGAAACTTAAATTATAAATCAGGAGGATAAACCTAAGTCAGGAAAGTATTTACGTAACTTCAATATGAGCAATGATGAGTCACGCGTTTCAAAAGCAGAACTAGAAACCCCTGCAGCGTAACTTGCAAGCCAAAGTAAAGTAGGACGAGGGGACATACATATCTGTATATAACTAAACATATTATCAGCATTCTCCGCAGTGGGTGTCGACTCCGTCAGATGTTCGGCCTAGTCACACGTAAGGAAACACGTGGACGAATACCACAAGAAAAACATTTTGTTCTGAAATAATACGTCCGAGTTGAATCTCTCAATAACATCTTTCTGGAACAGCAATTGAACCATCAAAAGCAGAAAAGTAGAACTGAGTAATTCGATACGGTCCCTATTTCTAAGACGCCCTTTTAGGCAAGTTTACGTAGAGGATGTTTTCTCAGAAAATAGGGCGTCATGGAAATTGGGAATTTGAGGGAAGACTGAATAAATCTGTTCACGGTGGGTATTTCTGACCAAGAATTGTTCCACTATTTCTTGGAAATCCCTTAATTGATAATTGCTGCTTCTTTCAAGGCCAATCTTATGATAAAGTTACCATCCTGAGGCTCTAGCCAGATAAATAACAGTTTAGATCAGAAAGAAAAACAGCAAGTTAGGCCATTGAGAAAAAAGTAGGGCCCTTCACAGAGAAGAGAAGTGAGAGTAGGCTATCTATCAATAAATCAATCAATCAATCAATCGATCAATCAATCATCCATCCATCCATTATCCGAATGGCCTATCCCGCTCTCAGGGTCATGGGGATGCTGAAGCCTATCCCAGCAGTCATTGGGCGGCAGGTGGGGAAACACCCTGGACAGGCCGCCAGGCCATCACACAGGGCCCACACAAACATACACACACACATACACACACACACATACACACATTCATACCTAGGGACAATTTAGTACGGCCGATTCACCTGACCTACATGTCTTTGGACTGCGGGAGGAAACTGGAGCACCCGCAGGAAACCCACGCAGACACGGGGAGAAGGTGCAAACTCCACACAGAGGACGACCCGGGATGACCCCCAAGGTTGGACTACCCTGGGGCTCGAACCCAGGACCGTGCCACCCATCAATCAATCAATCAATCAAAAAATTTTGAAAAAGGGCGGCATGGTGGCCCAGTGGTTAGCACTGTCGCCTCACAGCAAAAAGGGTTCGAACCTGTCCAACCTCCCAGGTCGTCCTCTGTGTGGAGTTTGCAAGTTATCCCTGTGTCTGCTGTGGGTTTCCTCTGAGTGCTTCGGTTACCCCCACCATTAAAAAAAGACATGCATGTTAGGGTTCATACTCCCGTCTGTGGCCCTGACCGAGGCAGTGGAAAGAAGAACTGGAGTTGGTCCTCGGGCGCTGCACGGCGGCTGCCCACTGCTCCTAGCTACACAGCTAGGATGGGTTAAATGCAGAGCGTAATTTCCCTACGGGGGATTAATAAAAGTAGTAAAAAAAATCCATCAATCAATCAATAATAACTGTCTATTCTTACTTCTGTTACACAGGATTAAAGGTATAGACACACGAGGTTAAGGAAAACATTGCTGTCATTGTATGCCACATGGAGGATGGGGAGTTTAGCGAGCGCCGGGACAGCTCTGACATCACCACCCCCGCCCCCCCCCCCCCCCCCATGTGTTGCGAGATGGGCCCGGCTCCGCTCTGTACCAACGGCAGCAACCTCGCCCACTTGATAGATAACAGATGACTCATTCTTTCCTCCCACTCCACTTCCCATCGTCAGGAAACTGTCAGCCGCTTCAGAAATAATATTGTTTTCACACGCTTTCTCGTTTACTCCTTGTGCGCCGAGGTCGGCTGTTAATTCGCGCGCTCTCGTAAGGGTACGACAGAGATCTGCTCCGTGTCAGAGGGCAGGCCTGCCATCCGTATGCTCCAAAAGCCCGTTTTATGTTTTTCCTGAGACGGATGAAGAGGACGGCTACCGATAAAAAGCGGCTACTGAAACAATCATCCGTCATCCGTGCGGAAACTTCTGCACAGGCGTTAGATGAAATAGGACAAATGCAAAAATTGCATTTAAAATGATGTGTGTTTGAGGAAATTGAATTGCAAAAAAAAATTATGTATAGACCAAGGGTCTTTATTTCAAAGGCATTTGCCAACTTGGCTGAGGGAGCTGTCGGGATTATTTAACTTGCCCCGGCATTTTCCTGATTTGCTGGGTGATAAATGAATAAACATTGGGGAGCAGGGAACATGAGGTAAGGACAGAATAAACAGACCTCAGACAGATCCACTAAGTCGAGCCGCTGTCCTCAACAAACCCTGCCATTCTCTTTCACGCTGCCCTCCACCGACACCGCCCACCCCCATCACCCCCATTCTCACTCTATACACCATAATAACCCCATTGTCTAAGTCCATTGACGCACATTACATTCTCATGGTCGCAGATAAACAATGAATGTATGCATTATATTTGCTTTCACACGCCCCCCCTCCCTCTCCTCTCTTGATTCTTCTTTTCTTTTTTTTTTACCCCTTTTTTCCCCTATTTTTAAACCTATAAGTGACACCCGTTAAGTTTGAGGAAAGCGAAACGCCACGGTTTCTGAAACCCCAGTGTGAACATTGCGTAATGAGGCACATCCAGAAGCCTTGCACAACCAACCATACTGGGTTTCTACATCAGTGTCGTGTGTCAAAACATCTGCTTTTGGATTCTGACGCAAAAAAAAAACATGTTGTTGTGGTGCTCTGCAATATCCAAGTGTTATCAGTGCTGCCGTACTGATTCTCTGTTGCATAACGATGGTCCACTGTAAAAAAGAAGGGTAACAGGGTGGCCTCTCATTGAAAGGTCACAGGTTTGATACCCCCCAAAACAGTCACGTGTCCTGCTGGAGTATCCTTTAGCAAGACACCAAACCAAGGGCGTAGACGTTGGTAGGGACGGTAGCGACATGAACCTACCAATATTCAGTGACTACTGAATTGTCCCTAGCAAACAATTTTCCCCCCTTTTTTCTCCCCCAATTGTACTTGGCCTGGTCACTGCTCCACCCCCTCTGCCGACTCGGGGAGGGCTGCAGGCTACCACATGCCTCCTCCAATACATGTGGAGTTGCCAGCCGCTTCTTTTCACCTGAGAGTGAGGAGTTTCGCCAGGGGGACATAGCACGTGGGAGGATCATGCTATCCCCCAAACAGGCGCCCTGACCGACCAGAGGAGGTGCTGGTGCAGCGACCAGGACACATACCCACATTCGGCTTCCCACCCGCAGACACGGCCAATTGTGTCTGTAGGGACGCCCGACCAAGCAGGAGGTAAGACGGGGATTCAAACCAGGATCCTCGTGTTGGGAGGCAACGGAATAGACCACTATGCTACCTGGACACCCATCCTAGCAAGAATTTTGATCAAAAAATTAAAATATAACCACTGTTATCCGTCAGCGTCTAGTCAATGTAGATGGTACTCGATGGTTAAGAGATCCTGTTCTCTACTACAAGTCCCGCCTCCTTAACCTACTATCGCTAATAGGATTGGCTTTTCCGTTTCTTGCTAATGTGTGAGACGCTGTAGCTATGTCTGCTTGTAAGAAGCGCCGAAGCTCCGTCAACTGCATGTGCGTGTAGGCTAAGTGTGGAAGACACCATCCTTATACTAACAATTCATGTGTTTCACCATTACGGTTTGTTTAGAAAGCCACTTTATTTGTCATTGTCTTCTTACAGTGAATGTATTCTCTAACCCATCCTATTGTACAGGAGCAGTGGGCAGCAGCTGCAGCACCCGGTGACCAACTCCAGTTCTTCTCTCCACTGCCTTGCTCAGGGGCACAGACAGGAGTATCAACCCTAACATGCATGTCTTTTTGATGGTGGGAGGAAACCGGAGCGCCCGGAGGAAACCCACACAGACATGGGGAGAACATGCAAACCTCACACAGAAAAGGTCCTGGGATGACCTGGGGTTCGAACCCATGACCTTCTTACTGTGAGGTAACAGCACTAACCACTGGGCCACTGGGCCGGCCATGGTAGCCTACTACATGCATCTGCATCTAAAACAGTAAGAGGTCACAGATTCGGTGTTCGTTATGCCTGGGTAGCTAGACGTGCGTTTGATATCAGACTTTCACTTTGTTCTGTTGCTCAGACGGAGGAGGAGAGGCAGGTGGAGAGGCAGGGTCACATGTGAGGTCGAATAACGACTTGCTGACATGGTAGTAGGGAGATTCAGTATTGAGACAAACGTTGGGCTAGTGATCCACTGTATAACAACGGTTCACCCTTGTGTGTTTGAAATGAGAGCTTTGAATAGGCACATGTCTCACTGTTCACATGGCATGAATCAGTGTGTTGTTTTATCAGGCGACTGAAGCAATCCTGCCAGGTAGTAATCAGACTTGAGTAATTATTCTCTCAAGATCATGTTGACAGAAAAAACAAACTCCCTTTCTGAGTGTTTTGGCTACCATATCTACAAATAAAGGCTCTACATGACATGCAATTGAGGGCGTGTGGGCGTCCGGGTGGCGTGGTGGTCTATTCCGTTGCCTACCAACACGGGGATCGGCAGTTTGAATCCCCATGTTACCTCCAGCTTGGTC
The DNA here is from genome assembly GCF_029633865.1 of Lampris incognitus. Classification (NCBI taxonomy): domain Eukaryota; kingdom Metazoa; phylum Chordata; class Actinopteri; order Lampriformes; family Lampridae; genus Lampris; species Lampris incognitus. The sequence continues at coordinate 11,342,311 of NC_079220.1, read as the reverse complement.
GGGACACAATTGGCCGTGTCTGCGGGTGGGAAGCCGAATGTGGGTATGTGTCCTGGTCACTGCACTAGCGCCTCTTCTGGTCAGTCGGGGCGCCTGTTTGGGGGGGGGGGATAGCGTGAGCCTCCCACTTGCTACATCCCCCTGGTGAAACTCGTCACTGTCAGGTGAAAAGAAGCGGCTAGCGACTCCACATGTATCGGAGGAGGCATGTTGTAGTCTGCAGCCCTCCCCGGCTCAGCAGAGGGGGTGGAGCAAAGATCGGGACGGCTCGGAAGAGTGGGGTAATTGGCCGGATACCATTGGGCAGAAAAAGGGGGGGTTCCCCCCCCCAACAATTCTATTTTAAATGCAAAAAGCCTTTGCTTTGGGGGGGGGGGGTTGCAAACCACTTTTATATGTCCCCACCAATGTCCAAATCGAATCTACACCCTTGCACCGCACCTCTATTATGGTTAAGAACACCAGCTAAACTGCCTTACTCACTGTGTGGTATGGGAGCTCAGACAGTCACATCAAGAGGACACTGGAGGGCGTCCAGGTGGCGTAGCGGTCTATTCTGTTGCCTACCAACACAGGGATCGCTGGTTCGAATCCCTGTGTTACCTCCGGCTCGGCTGGGCGTCCCTACAGACACAATTGGCCGTGTCTGCGGGTGGGAAGCCGGATGTGGGCATGTGTCCAGATCCCTGCACTAGCGCCTCCTCTCGTCGGTTGGGGCGCCTGTTCTGTTCGGGGCGGGGCGGGGCGGGGCGGGACCTGGGGGAATATAAAAAGGGGGAAAAACAAAAATTTTTAAAAAAAAGAAAAAGAAAAGAGGACACTGGAGTGGATTGTTACAAAAGCCTCCAACATAATTGGTTGTGACCTTCCCCCAGTCAACTCACTGTATATGAAGCGCACCTTAAACCTGGCAGCCCAAATAACCAGTGGCCCCTCCCACCGCACCCATCACCTCCCTTCACCAGCCTCTCCCCTCTAGAAGGCGCTACAGGTCCATATTAACCAAAACGACTCCATTCAAAAACAGCTTCTTTCCTACAGCAGTCAGAACACTTAACATCCCTTGCTAGCCCCGCACCCCCCTTGCTACAAGATCCCATACACGGACCTGGATGCCCTGGACTGAACTCACACCGGACTGGTTTGCGCTGGTACATCGGTCATTGTACTCTCTGCCTGTTGGGGTACTTGATATGCTGTGGAACTGAACTGTACATATCATATATACTATATATTCACTGTACATTTTCTCACATTCATTTGTTTCCTTTTTGTGTGTGTTGCTGTAATGATTTATGGTGCTGCTTGTTTTTCTCCCTTTCTTTTTGCACTGGAACTGAGCGACCATGCTGCACCAAAATAATTACCACCAACGTTGTTGCGTGGCAATAATGAAGTATCTATTTATCTATCTATCTATCTATCTATCTTAAGGTGATGTAATCATGTGTGTACAGGTGCAAACATGTTTGTTCAGTTTTTCTTTGCCTCTGTTTATACCAAAGCACATTATTTGCATAATAATGGGGGGAAAAGCAGCTGTGGTAGATCTGGGTGAGCGGTCATTATAGGGGGCAGGAGAACTCACAAAGCCACTAAATGAAAGGCCATCCGAGGCAAAAAAAAACAAGCAGTGTGATGCAAGCTCACACGCCGGCCCCGACTGAGCCTTCTCAGACAAAACACAGAAGTGACCAAACAAATTATGTTTGTTTTGTTTTTTTTGTAATATTTTCCTGGACTGTGATGAGCATCGGGGTTAAGTTCTCTTAGCCAACTCTTCAAAGCCCCTTTTATACGGTTATTTATTTGTTTGTTTGTTTGTTTTTCCCTGCCTGGTGCCACCCCTGAGTTGCCTCTGCTCTATTTCAGGATGCAAGAGAATAATAATATTTCTCCACAACCCTTAAAGGGAAAAATCGCCGATTTTCAACCTCATCTCCGTCTATCTGTGGCAGGGATAGCACATGAAAAACACCCATTGTTCCCAATCGTTTCTGATAAATCTATAGCCCAGCAGGGTTTCTAATGCCGCTTTTCCACTACATGGTACCGGCTCAACTTGACTCGACTCAACGGGTGTCGTTTTCCATTACCGTAATAGTACCCCCTCAGTGTAGCTGGTCTGCATTGATTTTAGTATTGATTTTGGTACCCGCTCCAGTTTTTTTTGGAACCTCAACAAAGGTGGTACCAGAAAAGTGGTAACAGTTACTAAAATGCCGGTACTTTCCAGCAATGGAAAACGAAAAAGTCGAGTCGAGTCGAGCCGGTACTATGTAGTGGAAAAGGGGCATTATAATACTCTAATGTACTCTAAACACGCTGTTCAGCTAAACTGCGCCCAGTGGCGGAAATGACGTCCCACAACACTGATTTTTATGGACAGCGATGCAGAGATTAGTGTGCAGCAATGCATTCTGGTATGTGTGGATACTGTGGGAAAGATGCTGTGAGCAGGACAACATCGATTTATCCGTCAATATAAGTACACATTGAGGATTTTATTGCTTCAATCCACTACATTACTCATCAGCACTGATCGCACCTACACAAAACCATCGGTGAAATTTCCCTGTAAGAAAATCCATTAGATCCAGCGTGACACCACTGGGATTAGGGATACAGTCAGCCATATATCTAAAATTGAGACATGACACTGATGGTGAATGCATCTTCCATAAGGATGACCGTTACCCATATCACTTCATCATGGGGTTCTTGCTACCCATGAACCCCATGATGAAGTGATATGGGTTGGGGTTCGTGCATGAACCCCATGATGAAGTGATATGGGTTGCATATAGAGGGTGAAGCTTTGGCCTACTCTCTACAGTGTAGAGAATAGGCCAAAGCCTCAGTCGTCACAGTGAAGCAGCAACAGCTGTCAAAGAGTTGAATAAAAGTTGAATTTGGCTGGTTGAACAGTTTTCATTCATTTTTGTTGGCTCCCTATAAGCATTGCTGCATTAGATTTATTTTTTGTCATCAACATTTGTTATTCCAGTGTTTAACTGAGCTAAAATTCCAGCTATTCGTGAATCCATAAATGGAAAAAAAAATCACATTGTTAAAACTACAAACATTTATTACACTAACATTAAGTAGTTTATATCAATAATGCTGTGCAAAACTGTGAAATGTTCCAAACCTTTTCAAAAATCTTCTGCAAAAGAGTTTGAGTGAGGATTTTTTTTTTTTTTTGCTGACAAAATTAGACTAATCCACTATGATTTAGCATGATGGCCCATTTCAAAATATCCATAAACCGCAGAAAAATGCACGCAGATGCCCGGAGATTTTGCCCTTGACACATTATGGGAGTTATTCGATGAATGCCAGTTTTGCAGTTATAGAATATTGTAACGTGCATGGATAAGTAGACACACTGGCGGGTCTGACCCTTTAGTCGAGCGGTTAGCGATGTCTCCTGCGGTGCGGGTGATACGGGTTCGCGTCCCGGCCGCGGCAGTTCCTGTGGTTGCGTTGTCCCCCGAATTCGCTACAATATAAAAGCATAAAATCGGTGTTTAAGCCCTTCTCCCACTGACAAAAAAAAACAACCCTGCAGAAATAAGCTGGGAAATGTTACACAGGCCAATGTGTGCTTGGAGGAAAAAAGAAAAGATATTAGATGAAAATGATAAATGTGACCTACATGTAGTGCCCTGTGGGATTACAGTCACAACGGCCGTAAGCGGCATAAGAAGACGTAATAATGTCAAACTGCCTCTAATGTCACATGTCTACTTTGGCTGTAATCTTTTCGACACGGCTTAAGAGGGGGCTGCTCCATGCTGTCCGCGGAGTGTCGCGGTTAAATCGCCTCGAGCGACAGATTATCGCGCAAACATGACTCACACCGGAATCGACTCGCACATCTGTGGCCGAATTCATGCGCTGAAAAACAGGCACTATTTTTTTTTGTGTTGTCGATGTTTTACTCCAGTGGTTCTCAACCTTTTTGGGGTCCTGGACCCCCTGCGTATTTTTGATCTACCCTGAGGACCCCTCCACCTGATCTTGGGGGAGGGGGGTTGCAATTTGATAGAAACAGTAGAAACTGCATTTTAAATTGCATTATAGCATTTATTCACTCTTTGGGGCAAAAATAAGAGCTTTCAGTTGTAACTTAGATATAGTTAACAAAACAGAATTCTTATGCAGTAACTTTCAGATATATGTAACGAAACAGAATATGTATTCAGTAACTTTCAGATATATGTAACAAAACAGAATATGTATTCAGTAACTTTCAGATATATGTAACAACAGAATTTTTATGCAGTAACTTTTAACAATGCAAACGGGAGCGAGATCTCTTATTAAAATACAATAAATTACACTTGTGAAACAGATGTAATTAGAGAAAAAAGTCCTGTTACCCTTTATAGTTTAGGTAGATAAAGGTCTCAGTCACATTTGAGTAAAATAATCCTATTTCTATAAATGTCATGGGATCTTTTTTTTAAAGATATTTTATTTTCACGGACCCCTTGCAATTACACCACGGACCACTAGGGGTCCGCGGACCCCCGGTTGAGAAACACTGTATTTACTCGGTGTACTGGCGGGAACCGGGATGACCGCTACTCGATGTGATGGTGTTCAACAATAAATGTGAGGACTTCTGCCGCGGCTGGCCGGCTGGCCGGCTGGCTACCTTGGGTAAACTTGAGTTCCCGCTGTACCGCCGTCACGGTGGCATGAACAAGGTGGAAACTAGGCCATCTATATCTGTACTACCGTCTGATTATGAACGGATTGCGTAACGGTACAACATGGTTTACATAACCCATCATAGTCATGCACTCTCTCTATATATACACCCTCTGTTGCTCAAATTAAATGATTCAGTGGCCCCAAACCCCTTCAGTCCACTCCCTGTAACCCCCCCCCCCCCGCACCCTAAACCTTGATCCACGCCAAAGGGTGTTATAGCTGTTGTTCTGATGTGAAATAGGGCCCTTTTCCTGTAAATGATAACTGTGGCCCTTAACAATAACGGCTATCTATCTATCTATTTACAGGATCATTAACATAACGCTACCGACTACACAGGTTTTTGACAGAGATTGTAAAGTAAGGCTGCAAAGAAATGATGATGGGGGGGGCACACAATGACATTACACGTGAGGTACGCAGGAGTATTTACATTTCAGACCAAGGTTCAAGGCAATACTCGTTGCTGGGTACAAAGCTCGAGTAGGTACTGAAAATGTGGTGAGGGACGTGTGTTGTGGCATCTGTTTCCATCAGCGACATAACAACCGCCCTTACTTACCCCTCTCTCTGCCCGGGTTTAGCTCTCCACTTTGTCGGACGGACCGCAACGGCGGAGCAAGTCCTACACACGCGGCAGTCCCTGAGTGGGTGATGGAGTTTCACCATTGGTCGGACGGCCGAGTTCCAGTTCGCGGCGACTGATGACATCACTGAAGGTATACGTTTGGTCGCCGACCAATGACGTTGCTGGTCAACACGGAAGTGGGGGGTTTCCCTGTTGGCCGTGAATCAGCGCGGCGGTTCGCACGCCAACGAACGTAATATATTGCTGCTCGGGATACCACTGAAATGCCTCATTGCAAAAAAGTACTAAACTAAATGCACTACTCTAAATGTAGCCGCGGTCCGGCCATATACTAGGTTTTAACCTAGTCTTGTTTTCCCCTTCAGATTATAGCTGCTAAATTCGCTCGTTTGAAAACACAAAATGCTTTCTCATTAACCCATCTGATGATGGAGGGAGGCTGATCCACGTTGCATTGTGTCCCATCGTCACTGGCTCCTGCCTTTGTCCATCACAGGATGTTACGCAGTTTAACCTTTTCAGATGCGAAGCAGCTCATGAATCTGGCTTCAGACTCACTTATTCATGAATCTGGCTTCCAACTCTCTCACTCCCAAACTGACATTTAGCTACGTTTGAATCGTTCACACTACATATGATATGCAATATGCAAATTTAGTATGTGGACATTATACCTTTAGGAGAGATAGCAATTGAGGGCCTTGAGGGCCCCCCCTTTTTCTCCCCAATTGTATCCAGCCAGTTCTTCCGAGGCGTCCCGCTCGCTGTTCCATGCCGATCCAGGAAGGGCTGCAGACTACCACATGCCTCCTCCGATACATGTGGAGTCGCCAGCCGCTTCTTTTCACCTGACAGTGAGACGTTTCGCCAGGAGGATGTAGGCGAGGATTAGGTTATTCCCCCCAGTTGCCCCAGAACAGCTGCCCCAACCGACCAGAGGAGGCGCTAGTGCAGCGACCAGGACACATACCCACATCCGGCTTCCCACCCGCAGACACGGCCAATTGTATCTGTAGGGACGCCCGACCAAGCTGGAGGCAACACGGGGATTCGAACCGCCGATCCTCGTGTTGGTAGGCCACAGAATAGACCGCCACGCTATACCCGGACGCCCCATCGAAGAAATTAAGTGAATCTCAATGCAAATTCCTAACATAGCGAAGGCACTTTGGACAGGGAAAGCCAAAAAGGATTTTTTTTAAATATGTTGTCGTTACGTTATCACAATCAGCGCGTTCAAACAATCCAGTTAATCTAGAACAGGAATGACCTGTTTCCAATCCACACATTTCAAAAAGCAAACAAGTTGACAAGGCAGATTAGAGAAACAGTGGCAATGGAGTTTTTAACTAGTTTGTATACACAATGTTTGAATGTGAGAGGGTGCCTGGGGAATGGAGAAGTACTGATTTTCAAGAATAAGGATGATGTGCAGAGCTGTAGCAACTAGAGGTATAAAGTTGATCAGCCACAGCATGAAGATGTGGGAAAGAGTAATAGAAGCTAGGTTAAGAGGTGAGGTGATGTTTAGCAAGCAGCAGTATGGCTTCATGCCATGAAAGAGCACCACAGATGTGATGTTTGCTTGAGAATGTTGATTGAGAAGTATAGAGAAGGCCAGAGGGAGCTATACTGCGTCTTTGTGGATTTAGAGAAAGCATTCGACAGGATGCCGAGAGAGGAGGTGTGGTATTGTATGAGGAAGTCTGGAGTGTCAGAGAAGTATGTAGGAGTGGTGCAGGATATGTATGAGGGAAGTGTGACAGTGGTGAGGTGTGCGGTTGGAATGACAGATGGGTTCAAGGTGGAGGTGGGATTACATCAAGGATCGGCTCTGACCCCTTTCTTGTTTGCAAAGGTGATGGACCGGTTGATGGACGAGATCAGGCAGGAGTCTCCATGTGCTATGATGTTCATGGATGACATTGTGATCTGTTGTGAGAGTAGGGAGCAGGTTGAGGAGAGCCTGGAGAGGTGGAGGTGTGCACTGGACAGCAGAGGAATGAAGGTTAGTAGGAGCAAGATGGCATAAACAAGAGGGAGGACAGCGGAACGAAGAGGATGCAAGGAGTAGGGGTGACGAAGGTGTATGAGTTTAAATGGGGTCAGCTGTTCAAAGTAACAGGGAGTGCGGAAGAGAGGTGAAGAAGAGAGTGCAGGCAAGGTGGAGTGGGTGGAGAAGAGTGTCAGCAGTGATTTTTGACAGAAGGGTACCAGCAGTGAGACCAGCTATGTTGTATGGTTTGGAGACAGTGCATCCTGAAAGACAGGAGGCAGAGCTGGAGGAGGCAGAGCTGGAGATGCTAAGGACAGGAATGAGTATATTAGAGGGACAGCTCAGGTTGGGCGGTTTGGAGACAAAGCAAGAGAGGCAAGATTGAGATGGTTTGGACGTGTATAGGAGAGATGCTGAGTATACTGGGAGAAGGATGCTTAAGATTTTATTTTTTATTTTACTACTTTATTATTCCCCATGGGGCAATTCTCTGCATTTAACCCCTCCTAGCTGTGTAGCCAGGAACAGTGGGCAGCCGCCGTGCAGCACCCGGGGACCAACTCCGGTTCTTTTTTCTGTTGCCTTGGTCAGGGACACAGACAGGAGTATTAACTCTAACATGCATGTCTTTTCGAAGGTGGGGGAAACCGGGGCACCTGGAGAAAAACCCACCGCAGACACTGACAGATGGAGCTGTCAGGGGAGAGGAAAAGAGGAAGGCTAAAGAGGAGGTTTATGGATGTGGTGAGAGAGGACGTGCAGCTGGCTGGCATGACAGGAAGATACAGAAGACAGGAAGAGATGGAAACGGATGATCCGCTGTGGCGACCCCTAACGGGAGCAGCTGAAAGTAGTAGTAGTAGTAGAATGTGTGAATGGCATGTGAATGCAAATTACATAGACAAAGTATTAAGAATGGAGCCTATGCTCACTAAAAAAAATCAAAACTGACCTAAAATTCGTGGCGCCTTTGTTGTTTTTCGTGGAAACAAGGGGGGCAAAGTGGAGGAGTGGGCAAATTCAAATGTATCTTTTAACAATTTAATGATAAAAATAATTTTGTAGCATAGCGGATAACACCATTGGTGATATATACTTTGTATGTATGTAGTTTTGGCATCACTGATTGGAGTGCATTTCAGAATCAGAATCTGAAGCTGCAACTGGCAGCAGTAGTGGGGATAGAGCCCTGCACAAGCAGGCCAGAAATTCACTGACAAAGGAGCTCAGAGTGGCTAAAAGAAACAACACTGAAAAGCTGAAAAACAGGTTTTCAGCCAACGGCGCCGTGTCAGTGTGGAGGAGCCTGAAAGACATGACCATCCCCCACTTGGCTGACGACCTGAATGTCTTCTTCTGCAGGTTTGAGAGGGACAAATTCACACCCCTCACCCACTCGAGCCCAACGACAACAGCCCCCACCACACCTCTGGCAACCCCCCACCCCCCAGGCTGCCCTCAAGAAAGATTCCTGTAGAGGATGTGAGCCAGCTTTTCCAGAGACAGAAGACCAGGAAAGCACCGGATCCAGACAGTGTCCCCCTCATCCTGTCTTAAAGCCTGTGCCGACCAACTGGCTCCAATCTCCACGCAGATCTTCAACAGATCCCTGAAGCTGTGTGAAGTCCCCTCCTGCTTCAAATGCTCAACCATCATCCCGATCCCCAAGAAACCCTCCATCACTGGACTGAATGACTATAGGCCTGTCACTCTGATGTCTGTGGTCATGAAGACTTTCGAACGACTGGTGTTGGCCCACCTGAAGAACGTCAAAGGACACCTGCTGGACCCCCTGCAGTTTACCTACCCGGCAAACAGATCAGTGGATGATGCAGTCAACATGGGACTGCACTACATCCTGCTACACCTTGACTGCCCCACCACATATGCAAGGATCCTGTGGACTTCAGCTCGGCGTTCAACGCCATCATTCCAGAAATGCTCTCCTCCAAACTCTCTCTGTACGCTCACTGTATCCTCCACCATCTTTCAGTGGATCGCCAGCTTCCTAACAGGCAGGAAACAGCAGGTGAGACTGGGGGGGAGTCACTTCTGGTATACAGGCAGTCATCACTGGTGCTCCCCAGGGATGTGTCCTCTCCCCCACTGCTTTCTCCCTCTACACCAACGACTGCACTTCCAAGGATTCAGCTGTTAAACTACTGAAGTTTGCAGATGACACTATGGTCATCGGACTCATCCAGGATGGCGACGAGTCTGCATATTGGCGAGAGTTTGAGCGGTTGATGCTCTGGTGTAGTCAGAACAACTTGGAGCTGAACATGCTCAAGACTGTGGAGATGACAGTGGACTTTAGGAGACACCCCTCAGCACTGCTGCCCCTCACAATATCCAACAGCCCTGTGTCAACCATGGAAACCTTCAAATTTCTGGGAACTACCATTTCCAAAGACCTGAAGTGGGAGACCAACATCAACTGCATCCTCAAAAAGGCCCAGCAGAGGATGTTCTTTCTGTGACAATTGAGGATATTTGGTCTGCCACAGGCGCTGGTGAGCCAGTTCTACACTGCAGTCACTGAATCTGTCCTGTGCACATCCATCACGGTCAGGTTCAGAGCAGCAACAAAAGAGGATAGGAACAGACTGCAACAAATAGGAAGGACAGCAGAAAAACAATCATTGGTGCTCCCCTGCCCACCCTGCAGGACTTGTACGCCTCTTGAGCCCGGAAACAGGTGGGCACAATCAGAAAAGACCCCCCCACACACACACACACACACACAACCAGGACACAGTCTGTTTGAACTCCTACCCTCTGGCAAGCGCTACAGAGCGATGTGCACTAAAAGCATCAGAAACAGAAACAGCTTTTTTCCTACAGGCCATCTCTTTCATGAACACTTAACAGCATGGCGCAAGAGCGCTCACTTATTATGTAAATATGACACTTTGGTCAACATGTCTCATGCACATATACACAATGCGCGCTACCTCTTTTTAAACCAGATGTGCAATCACAAGTGTTTGTGCAATACAAATGTACAGTTGTAGATAAACACAACCACTGTTTACTGGTTACAAATGATTGCTGTATTGTTGTGGTTGTAACATGGGTATATAATATAATATGTTGTGTGGTGAATATATAGCATATACTTTTGGTATATAAGATAATATAGTAGGAGTATATAGCATTGTATATGTGCATGATGGGTTGTGGAGTTGTGGTATTGGTATATGATCTCGAGTATAGGCAATATAATAAATAAGCAATGTGGTATAATGTATGGGCATAGGTTGGTGATTATTCATCCATAACAAAACTCTGTATAGTGCTGACATACCTGTTATGTATACATGCTTGCCTCCAATGTCCTGTTTGTTGTTCCATGTATTTCTTCTGGGTTTTTTGGGGTTTGTGTGTGTGTGTGATATATGTAAGTGCTAGAAGCTACTGTGAACCGGAGTCAAATGCCTTGCGTGCAGAGACACACTTGGCCAATAACTTTGATTCCGATTCTGATGAGCCGCAGCAACGAAGGTCTAAAGTTCTTCATCTTGGTATTACAAAGGGTATCATCCACTTGGGTGTGAGCCTGTCAAGTATAGCCTACTTAGCACACGGCACATACTGCATTACTAAATAGAATGCAGTATGCACTAGATGCTGTAAGTGGGCTGAATGGGCGGCCCGGTGGTTAGCGCTGTCACCTCACAGCAAGAAGGTCCTGGGTTTGAACCCCCGGGGTCGTCCAACCTTGGGGGTCATCCCAGGTCGTCCTCTGTGTGGAGTTTGCATGTTCTCCCCGTGCCTTTTGGTGGGTTTTCTCCGGGTGCTCCGGTTTCCCCCCCCCACCATCGAAACAAACATGCATGCTGGGGTTTATACTGCTGTCTGTGGCCCTGACCAAGGCAACGGGGGAGGAGCTGGGGTCGGTCCCAGCGGGCGCGGCACGAAGGCGGCAGCCCGCTGCTCCTAGCTGCACACATCACAGCTAGGATGGATTAATTTGCACTAACTGAATTTCCCCAAGGGGATTAATAAAGGAAACTTCATTAACTTAATGTGCTAACAGTGTGAACACTGATTTAGTGTTACTTGTAGCTAGCTGTACCACCTGTATAGATTCGGAGGGGGGGGGGAGGGTCATGACCCCTCCAAAAACTTGGTGAGTGCATCTAAAAATATATGCTGCTGTAAGATTCTGTATTCTTTGAATTATCCTTATAACTCTCATCGGTAAAAAATATTTTTTTGCTGCACCCCCCCCCCCACCCCACCACACCACTGTTCCCTCTCAGCCTCCCACAGTCACGTCTATTTTACAATGCCAGCGTTAAGCGTCTAATGAGGATATTATGTAAATGGTACGTAACATTAGCGTCTCGGCTGAAAACTTGCTGTTAACACCGGGCCCAGTTACAAAGCCGACGCGGTGACGCCGTGTCGTTCGGATCAAAACAAAGTCACACAACAGCTGTGGTTTGCGCCGGTGACGCTGTGTGTCCTTGTTGTACAACAAGTGGTTATGAGAGCTGTGGTGTGGCCTAGTTCGGGTTGCCCCAGAATCAAAAGACAGCTTAAGAGAGGCTAACTGTGTGTAATTCTGCATCAGGGCTTGACAACACTTGGGAGGGAGAAAAAGATGGAGACCTCAAATCTCTCTTGAGTTTATCCGTTCCTTCTTCAGTTGTTTGTGTGCTTTTTTGTGTTGTTGTTGTTGTTGTTGTTTTTAGTCTGCTTAACACCTCCGTCAGAGTTCCCCGATCTGATTTGGTCTATGAACATTTCATAATCCACCCCCCCCCTCTCTCTCTCCCTCCTCCCATCCATCCCCAACTCCCCCCTTTCCCCTCAGTGATCAGAGGAGGTTGCTTTGGCAACAGTATGACGTATTTCAGAGTCCAAGAATAGATGTGTGAGGAAGTACGGGGGGAGGGGAGGGGGAGGGAGAGGGAGGGAGGGGGGTCTGAGGCTCTTGGCTTCTGTCTCACAATGGCCCAAGTGCCTGTCCAAATGTTTTTCTCCAAAGTGAGCTGAAGGCTAAAGCTCACTTTAATTTCTGTCTTGGCAGAGTAACCAGACCAAAGGACTGCGTCGACACCTTCACTGCGCCGTGTAAGAGGTTGCCCCGGCTGTTGCCACCCGGGGCAACATGTTGACTGACTTGGTGAGATTCGGGGGGGGGGGGGGGAGATTGAGGTCACGCTCGTGCCAGCTTGTAACAGAAGGATGAGGAATGAGTGAAAACACCGAGCTGGGCGGCGGGGCACCTAGTATATGTACATCCACTGACAACATCGTCAATACAAGAAACGTGAATGTGCACACACACACACATGCACCTGCACACACACTCACACAGACACAGACACACACACAGACACACACACACACACACACACACACACACACACACAGACACACACATACACACACACACACACACACACACACACACACACACACACACACACAGACACACACACACACACACACACACACACACACTCACACAGACACACACACACACACACACACACACACACACACACACACACACACACACACACACACACACTTCCCCAGTTACGAAACAGCTCCCCCAAGTTAGACGAAACTGAGTCACAGGCCTATTTATAGCCGCCGCAATACATCTTACATGCATATAAGCTGTTAGATGGGGCTCAATTGTGTGAGCCTGTGATATAGATGAGCCGTTACATAAACCTTTCCCAGCATGCAAATCCTGCGGGAGCGGTGATTCATAACGCAGGTTTCGGCTCTTGGCTTTTGCCGGCTTCGTTTTCCTTGGTTACTATTCAGACGGATCCATAAACAGGACGGCCGAGTGTGTCTCGGAGCTAACTTGTGACTGTGCGGCGGGGGGGTGGGGGGGATTGGGGTGGGATGGGGGGGGGGTATAGAGGTTTCAGCCAAGCTGATACTGGCTCAACTTGAATATGTGCTCCCTGATTACAGCGGTACAAATTGTAAAGGCTGTTCCAATGGAGGGCAGGGGGGCGCGGGGGGGAGGAGGAGGGGAGGAGGGGGGGGGGGGTTGAAGGGCCGAGCGGTAGTGTCTGTCTCAGTGCTGTAACGTGTGTGCATATGTTGTGGTGAGATGTGTTGTGGTGGTGGTGGCGGTGGAGGATGTGTGTGTGTGTGTGGGGGGGGGTTCCATTCCAAATGGCAACCACGCATAAAGAGGTGTCAGCTGAATGTTTGACAGTCTACCTATGACTTTCATTAATTAGAAACAAATAAAAATCAACACTACAGTCGGCATGGGGGGGGGAAGTTGACGCGGTATTTGAGTTGTAGTCTGGTGAGAATAGTTGTGCAGTACATGTGTCCGTATGGCCACGGCGGTGTGTGTCTGTCGTGTGTTGCGTAGAAACGATGACGAACAAAGCTCCTCAGAACAAGGACACCATGCTTTTAGTGAGAGTGGAGCGATAGCGAGGGAGCACAGACACACACACAGACACACACACAGACACACACACAGACACACAGATGGCGGGAGAGATGAAAACAAACATGCACACAGAACAACAAGAGCTCACCGATAAAAACAAAGGAAGAAAAAAAAAAAGAGAAAAGTGTGACGGCCATGACCAGAAGTCTATGGAGATGACCTCCTTCCTGCAGCGGCTAACTATGTCAACAAAGTGACGGCCTCCTTCCCGTCCCCCCCCCCCCACACACACACCCGTCCTCCTCTCTGGACCTCCCTTGTTGCTGTGATTCAGCATGTTATTACATTGAGCACGTCTTGTCTCCGGCACCCCCCCCCCCCCAAGCCAAAACACCTTACATAACGTCCCTTTGCCCTCAACCTGCGCCAGCGCCTCCCAGCTCATCTGTCAGACTCCCGTGGTAGTTCTTGTACTGCCAGTTGGCTGATGTAAACAGCGCCCGCACTGAACGTTTGTCTGTGCCAGCCGCTTGGCAAGACGGGGGCACGGATATTTATATCCTGGCTGCTGCCACCGAGGGCTGTGGATGGAAACCACCCCGCTGCAAAACGGGCCGATGAATTATGCAGAGAGAAGCTCGATGGGAGCGACGCGTATATTTATGCGTAACACGCCCGTGGGCGCGCGGCATCACGATACACGCCGTTTAGAGATGTTCGCAGCCGTATTGACGGCTTGCCAGAGGTGACTCGGTAAAAGTCGAGTGGAGTCAGTTTTATTTGTACAGCCCATTATCACGAATTACCAAATGTTGCCTCAGCGGGCTTCACGGCAACACAGCATCCTGTCCTTACACCCTCGCATCGGAGGAAAAACACAACTCCCGAAAGTCTGTGCCACTGCTCATCTGTTGTACTGCTGCTTTCACTCTTACTGCTGGTACTACCACCACTACTCTGTTACTACCACAGCTACCTCTACTACTACTACTACTACTACTACTACTACCATTACTACCTCTACTACTACCACTGCTACTACCATCCCAACCTCTTCTACTACCACCACTACTTCTGTTACTACCACAGCTACCTCTACTACTACTACTACTACTACTACTGCTACCATTACTACCTCTACTACTACCACTACTACTTCTGTTACTACCACAGCTACCTCTACTACTACTACTACTACTACTACTACTACTACTACTACTACTACCATTACTACCTCTACTACTACTACTACTACTACTACTACCATTACTACTACTACTACTACTACCATCCCAACCTCTACTACTACCACCACTACTTCTGTTACTACCACAGCTACCTCTACTACTACTACTACTACTACTACTACTACTACTACTACTACCATTACTACCTCTACTACTACCACTGCTACTACCATCCCAACCTCTTCTACTACCATCACAACCTCTACTACCACCACTACTTCTGTTACTACACAGCTACCTCTACTACTACTACTACTACTACTACTACTACTACTACTACTACTACCACCACTACTTCTACCACTACTACTACCACCACTACTTCTGTTACTACCACAGCTACCTCTACTACTACTACTACTACTACTACTACTACCACCACTACTTCTACCACTACTACTACCACCACTACTTCTGTTACTACCACAGCTACCTCTACTACTACTACTACTACTACTACTACTACCATTACTACCTCTACTACTACCACTACTACTACCATCCCAACCTCTTCTACTACCACCACTACTTCTGTTACTACCACAGCTACCTCTACTACTACTACTACTACTACTACTACTACCATTACTACCTCTACTACTACCACTACTACTACCACCACTACTTCTGTTACTACCACAGCTACCTCTACTACTACCACTACAACCTCTACTACTACCACCACTACTTCTGTTACTACCACTACTACTACCACTACTACTACCATCCCAACCTCTTCTACTACCACCACTACTTCTGTTACTACCACAGCTACCTCTACTACTACTACTACTACTACTACTACTACCATTACTACTACTACTACCACTACTACTACCATCCCAACCTCTTCTACTACCACCACTACTTCTGTTACTACCACAGCTACCTCTACTACTACTACTACTACTACTACTACTACTACTACTACCACCACTACTTCTACCACTACTACTACCACCACTACTTCTGTTACTACCACAGCTACCTCTACTACTACTACTACTACTACTACTACTACTACTACCATTACTACCTCTACTACTACCACTACTACTACCATTACTACCTCTACTACTACTACTACTACTACTACCATTACTACCTCTACTACTACACTACTACTACCATTACTAGCCTCTACTACTACTACTACTACTACTACCATTACTACCTCTACTACTACCACTACTGCTACCATTACTACCTCTACTTACTACCACTACTACTTCTGTTACTACCACAGCTACCTCTACTACTACTACTACTACTACTACTACTACTACTACTACCATTACTACCTCTACTACTACTACTACTACTACTACTACTACCATTACTACTACTACTACTACTACCATCCCATCCTCTACTACTACCACCACTACTTCTGTTACTACTACAGCTACCTCTACTACTACTACTACTACTACTACTACTACTACTACTACCATTACTACCTCTACTACTACTACTACTACTACTACTACTACTACTACTACTACTACCATTACTACCTCTACTACTACTACTACTACTACTACTACCATTACTACTACTACTACCACTACTACCTCTACTACTACCACTGCTACTACCATCACAACCTCTACTACTACCACCACTTCTACCACTACTACTACCACCATTACTTCTGTTACTACCACAGCTACCTCTACTACTACTACTACTACTACTACTACCATT
>NC_079220.1:11257384-11325465 GCF_029633865.1 Lampris incognitus | reverse complement strand
TTGTCCATAGCACGGCACCACAGTGTCTCTCTGTACCGGCGTATCACAAGATCGGGTCTAATACTTAATGCTTTGAGATGCCCAATAGCATGGCGTCACATAATTCAGCTTGTCCGACAGCGGCTTTCCAGCGACAACGCTCCTCCTGCGGCTACCCGGGTCGAGGGTTTCCTCTCTTGGCGAGGAGGACCCTTTCGCCGTTGTCGTTGTTCTTTTTTACTTCTGCTTCTCCGCTGGGCTGTCAAGGCCCGGTGCAGCACTCAGAAGGCCCGGTGCAGCGCTCAGAAGGCCCGATGCAGCTCTCAGAAGGCCCGGTGTAGCGCTCAGAAGGCCCGGTGTAGCACTCAGAAGGCCCGGTGCAGCGCTCAGAAGGCCCGGTGCAGCACTCAGAAGGCCCGGTGCAGCTCTCAGAAGGCCCGATGCAGCTCTCAGAAGGCCCGGTGTAGCACTCAGAAGGCCCGGTGCAGCGCTCAGAAGGCCCGGTGCAGCACTCAGAAGGCCCGGTGCAGCTCTCAGAAGGTCCGGTGCAGCGCTCAGAAGGCCCGGTGCAGCTCTCAGAAGGCCCGGTGCAGCTCTCAGAAGGCCCGGTGCAGCGCTCAGAAGGTCCGGTGCAGCACTCAGAAGGCCCGATGCAGCTCTCAGAAGGTCCGGTGCAGCACTCAGAAGGCCCGGTGCAGCTCTCAGAAGGCCCGGTGCAGCGCTCAGAAGGCCCGGTGTAGCGCTCAGAAGGCCCGGTGCAGCGCTCAGAAGGCCCGGTGCAGCACTCAGAAGGCCCGGTGCAGCTCTCAGAAGGCCCGGTGCAGCGCTCAGAAGGCCCGGTGTAGCGCTCAGAAGGCCCGGTGCAGCGCTCAGAAGGTCCGGTGCAGCGCTCAGAAGGTCCGGTGCAGCGCTCAGAAGGCCCGGTGCAGCTCTCAGAAGGCCCGGTGCAGCTCTCAGAAGGTCCGGTGCAGCGCTCAGAAGGCCCGGTGCAGCGCTCAGAAGGCCCGGTGCAGCTCTCAGAAGGCCCGGTGCAGCTCTCAGAAGGTCCGGTGCAGCGCTCAGAAGGCCCGGTGCAGCTCTCAGAAGGTCCGGTGCAGCGCTCAGAAGGTCCGGTGCAGCTCTCAGAAGGCCCGGTGCAGCTCTCAGAAGGTCCGGTGCAGCTCTCAGAAGGCCCGGTGCAGCGCTCAGAAGGCCCGGTGCAGCTCTCAGAAGGCCCGGTGCAGCTCTCAGAAGGCCCGGTGCAGCGCTCAGAAGGCCCGGTGCAGCTCTCAGAAGGTCCGGTGCAGCTCTCAGAAGGTCCGGTGCAGCGCTCAGAAGGCCCGGTGCAGCGCTCAGAAGGCCCGGTGTAGCGCTCAGAAGGCCCGGTGTAGCGCTCAGAAGGCCCGGTGCAGCTCTCAGAAGGCCCGATGCAGCTCTCAGAAGGCCCGGTGCAGCACTCAGAAGGCCCGGTGCAGCGCTCAGAAGGCCCAATGCAGCTCTCAGAAGGCCCGGTGCAGCTCTCAGAAGGTCCGGTGCAGCACTCAGAAGGTCCGGTGCAGCTCTCAGAAGGTCCGGTGCAGCACTCAGAAGGCCCGGTGCAGCTCTCAGAAGGCCCGGTGCAGCTCTCAGAAGGCCCGGTGCAGCTCTCAGAAGGCCCGGTGCAGCTCTCAGCGAGCGGGAACGCCGGGCACCTGCCGTATGCACTAACTGAGAGCGGCAGGCCAGCGCTCGCCTTATTTCGAATTTGAACACTCTCCCCCATTGGCGACCACCAGCAGCCTGCACGTCACAGCCGCCCCGGCAACGTGACCGGGGGGCAGAGAGGCACACGGATTCAACCTCTGTGCACATTGAAGAGGCCCACTTCAAACAACATGCAAGCCAGGCCACGGTAAAGCCTGTACAGCCCCCCCCCCCCCCCAACTTGACGAAGGGTTAAATTAGAAGAGCCGGGCTGAGGAGGACGACAGGTGCCAAAGGTGGCGGTCGGGACGGAGGAGGCGAATCTCTAAACTAGGTTAAGGCTCAAACTCCACGGAGCGCTGGGGAGGCGCGGTTAATCGAAATGTTGTCTTGGCGTGCGCCGCGAGTCACATAATCTGCGGGGGGGGTATCGTATGAAAAGACGACTACGGAAATAGACGAGAAACTAGAACTTGGACTTTACGAAGGGGTTGACAGCGGAGGTGTGATACATGCACGCACCCCGGGAATGCTTGGGCGGATGCCGAGCATGAATAAAATATTTCCACCGGCCGCTACATTAGCAGATGCGTTTTGTGGATGATTGTCGGCGCGGCTCCTCCGAGCTAAAAGTAGGTAGAGACGGTAGACGGGTTGCGTTTGTGTGGCGCTTCTCTAGCTACAACAACCGCCACGCAACCCGCTTTGCAATCAAACGAATGATCGAACCGGCGACCCTCGAGTCACCAGACGACCGGCTCTACCACCTGACCCACCGTCGCCCTGGAAGTAGACTCGTTATTGGTTTCTTCAGCCGTTGAATCAGTTAAGTAGACTAGAGTTGTTTGAGCAATTATAGAAATAACTGTTTTGCGGGCGTCCGGGTAGCATGGCAGTCTATCCGTTGCCTACTAACAAGGGGATCACTGGTTCGAATCCCCGTGTTACCCTCCCGCTTGGTCGGGCGGCCCTACAGACACAATTGGCTGTGTCTGCAGGTGGGAAGCCAGATGTGGGTATGTGTCCTGGTCGGCCCCTGTTCGGAGAGAAGGGGGGAACTGGGGGGGGGGGGGGATAGCATGAATCCTCCCACGCACTACGTCCCCCTGGCGAAACTCCTCACTGTCAGGTGAAAAGAAGCAGCTGGCGACCCCACATGTATCGGAGGAGGCATGTGGTCGTCTGCAGCCCTCCCCGGATCGGCAGAGGGGGTGGAGCAGCGACCGGGACGGCTCGGAAGTGGTGGGGTAATTGACCAAGTACAATTGGGGAGAGAAAAAAAAAAAGAAATCTATCATAAATGCAAAAAGCCTTTGCTTCCGGGGGGGGGGGCTTCAGACCGCTTATACGTCCCCACCAATGTCCAAAATCAAATCTACGCCCTTGCACCAAACCTCTATTACGGCTAAGAGCACCAGCTAAACCGCCTTACTCGCTGTGTGGTACGGGAGCTAAAACTATTTTCTATATAATAGGCCACCAAAACAAACAAACAACAAACAAGAAACAAACAAACAAACAAACAACAGCCGGGGGGTTCCCATATTTTTCACATCATTCACTGAAGTCCAAGTTGAAAACACACCAAAAAGAAAACAGAAAAACCGAGAGAAGAAACGTCTTCTTATAGGGGCGGACTGGTATTTCATGCGCCCTTTGCGAGCCCCGAGCGGAGCGGCCCGGCAGGCCCGGCGGGCCCGGCGGAGGTCGTCTCTGCACGGCTGAAACGCCGGTGGACTTTTATCTCTTACTTCCAGAGCGGGGAAGAGAAGCACAGCATGGGCACTTCTCCTCTCCGCTCGCCCAATCCCACCCAGCCCGCTTGTTTTCAAGTCGTCAGCGGACCCACACAGAAAACTTGTGCTTTTCGATGGCCCTAAGCTATCACACACACACACACACACACACACACACCACACACACACACACACACACACACACACACACACACACACACACACTCCAAAGCCACAATCACAGAAAACACCCAGACAAGGCTCGTTGTTGTTGTTGTTGTTTCCCCCCCATCAATAAACAATCGTGAATTTTCTTATCTTACGGGCACATCTGACCACTTTGATTCTGCCCGATAAGTGACTGGTGGTTTCTTACTGGGAAAAGATTAGGCAAGCGTGAACCAA
Source organism: Lampris incognitus (assembly GCF_029633865.1). NCBI lineage: Eukaryota > Metazoa > Chordata > Actinopteri > Lampriformes > Lampridae > Lampris > Lampris incognitus. The sequence goes on along the minus strand of NC_079220.1, from coordinate 11,321,683 downwards.
GCAGGTGTTATCTCGCTTGTGATGAAAACAGGAAGCGAGTTACACCATGAGCACATTTGGTGAACGCCTCGGCGTTGGAAACAAGCACATGTGCAACACATCTTCTTGCGAAGTCAACTTTGGATTAGAAAACAAAAAGAAAAGAGAGAAATGAACTGCAGAACTTTCTTCTTCTATCTTCTAATTCCTTCTTCTACTGTCCTTGCTTGTCAAATGCGGTGGGGACCCGTCTCTCTGGCTGCTCCAACAGCCCAAATACCAGACACGACGGAGGAACAGTCATATCTAATCAAATGAGGTCACCGGTTTTATGTAGCCCGGAGGATTTGTGGATGTCACAACAGGATGTCTTCACTCTCACTTTATATGCAAACCCCGCTCTCCGCTCCAGTCCACCTCCCCAACCACAGTAACACACATTTCAACTGACATTGCATTGCACCATTTTTTTTTTTACCTTACCCGACTACATACGAGGTTTGCTTTCATGCAGATCATTATATCCGCGCTTGTTCTTGTTTAGCTGATTTGCAAAAAGGCCCGAGATACGCTTCAGATAAGCTCCTATAGCGCCCGTCATTACATTTCATCAGGCCAACGTGCTGCACTATACAGCACGTTGGGCCTGATGTGATTTGCCTGGTGTGATTTGCATGATACTCCCGAGTTTGTTAAACAACTCGTGTCGCATACTAGATACACGATGTACTGATGTGTACCCTAAGGCCTCCGCAGCAGCGGGGGTGTAGTTTGTGTCTCGGGTGGAGGCGGCAAATCAGACACCGACTGGAATGTTTTCCCCAATAACCCAATTCATACGTCTCTTCCTGCGGAGAGACCGGGACCTGAAATACACCGGGGCGCACCAGCAGGGAGAGCGACAGCTCGGCACAGAAAGACCCCCGAGTGGCGCCGGTGTTTGTTTGGAGCCACAGTTAAAGGCGGTGAGGCGGCCTGTGAGTGCTCAGAGACGGTGTCTATCATGTTGGAGTCAATAAAGCCGGTGCGTTTAAAGACGGGAGCAGCCAAAAGTAGTAGTAGTAGTAGTACAGCTGTAGCTCGGCTTGATCATTGCTTGGAGCAAGGTGCAAAGCGAAAAGCCACCGGTGCGAAATGCCGCTTTTTTACTTCAGGTTAATGAAGTGAATCTGAAATCAGTTATTGTTTTTCTCACAAGAGCACGCGATGCTTCGCTCGAACAATGCTCGCAACGCTCATGTTTCAACGCTGTGTGGAAGTCTGACGTTCCCGGTCTAACCTGTTCCTCAGAGGCCTTGCCCCGTGGCAAGCAAGCCAGCCAGCCGCGGGTCACCCAGGACACACGCTGACGTTCGCATGCCGCCGACTCGGTTGGAAAGCATCTTTAAAGGTTCGAAGCCGAGGAGCCTACGGGTTCAGCGGGTACATTGTGGATTCTTGGCATTCCAGCGCGGAGCCCCTCATGGTACACCTCACCCCATAGCTTGGACCTGCAGGGAGAAGGAGATGCAAACGCAATTTGTGCTTCGCTAGAGTTAAAACATTTACTAAATACGCAAACATTTGCGCAACAGCAATATGGAATAAATTCATGTTTAATAGCAGCTTAAACGCTCCTCTGTGTGTGTTTTTTGGCACTTGGGTACTTGGGGGGAGTGATTTACAACATCATCTGGGTGGATAAGACATAACTTCTTTGCAGAAACTAATCAGTGTACTTTGCACCGATTACTTGCACTGGTTGCTAATAAATTCTTTGTGCCGGTTACTTTGTGAAAAGTAATCAAACGCTTGAAAATAATTACGCAAGATGTATTTTTAGTCCGTCTGCCAGTTACGTGACGCGGCACGGCGCCGTAGAGACGAGTCCTCGGCTCCCTTAATGTCGTTCACACAACAGACCCGTTCCTTTTTAGTCGAGATGAGTCTACACGGCTCTCACGGTGGACATAAAAACCATGTCGAGACGCTTGAGGAGGTCAGTCGGCGATGACCCTTCGGTACAACAGACGCTCAAAAACTATTTCCCCGATGCCCTGCCTTGTTTGCGGAGGCCGGGTCATATTTTCGTCCCCCCCCTTTTTTGTCGGTGGGGGAGGGGGGGAGGGGGGACTAGAATATTTGACGCAAGAGTTTTCTCACGTATAAAGTATTTGGGGGTAATTTATGAGTTATGAGCGGAATTATTTTGTAATCTCATTACGTGTACTCCAAAGATTACTGATATTACCCAACGCTGCCTCGACGTGACCGAACCTCGGTATGAGAGAAAGAGAAAGAGAAAGAGAAAGAGAGAGAGAGAGAGAGAGAGAACTTTTTTTTAATTTTAAACCAAGTCTTTATTTAACAAAAAAAATTAAACAAAAAGCAGACTTGAAATCCCTCCAAACATAAACAATACTTGTCAAAGTAAAAACAATCAATAAGCATTTTCTAACAAGCCCAGAGAGAGAGAGAGAGAGAGAGAGAGAGAGAGAGAGAGAGAGAGAGAGAGAGAGAGAGAGAGAGAGAGAGAGACCGCGAGAGAGAGAGAATGCAACATTACCTAATTGTTACGAGAAGATTACCCCGGCAGACGCGCGGGGGCGAGAGAGGTCAGATGATGATGATGATGATGATGATGCCTGCGCGGCTGCGTTATTTGAAAGCCGATAGGAGCTTTCCCTCGCGGGGGAGGGCACTTCGGCACACAGGGAGGCGGTCTCAGCGCGCGCGCGCGCGTGCGCACACGCACACAACCACGCGCGGTGCCATTAGTTCAGGCGAGGATAGGGAACGTCCTTGGCTGAACTTAACGCGGAACGTTACAAATAGGAGCCGCGGTGTTCCAAGTGGAGCACAGTGAAGGGGTGCGCAACACGGGACGGTAACGTTACCCGAAGTTACAGACAAGATCAACTAAGTTCGAGCACTCACACGATCTGCTGCAACAGCGGGGAGGAACGGTGGATGAAAGAGAGAGAGACACACACAGAGAGAGAGAGAGAGAGAGAGAGAGAGAGAGAGAGAGAGAGAGAGAGAGAGAGAGAGAGAGAGAGAGAGAGAGAGAGACCCGCCGTTGGAGTTGGAGGACACACGCGTGCGGCGTAGTGCAGAGGAGGTTTCATTGCTGACGCCGTTTTAAGGTAAATAATCATCATCATCATCTGTCATCTGTTGTTCCGTTGAATTTGACTTTCGACCAAAAGCACGAAACGAGCCAGCTAAGGTGTTCGCAGAGACCACCGGCTACGACGCGTCTCGTCTCTTAGAAAGAGTCAAGTGTTGGTCAAGACCTTCAGGGGCTCGCGTCGCTCACACGTAGACCAGCTCCCTCGCGCTTCCTGAGGCGAACGGGTCGGCTTGTTGTGCAGTGTGGACTTCCGAGCGATGCGTGTTTCATTTTCACGAGCGCTCGATTTTCTTCCACTTTGTTTGCGGCGTATTTATATCGTCCTGTTTCTTTCGCTTTGTACGTGCGGCGATCTCGAACGGGGGGGACAAATAGGTTTATAACAGGACTGTGGACAGCTACTGCAGGTCACACTTGGCCATCGGCCTACAGTGTATCTTTAACCACCAACTGCGGCCGCCTGTCCCGAAAGCGAGACTTGGTGGCCGGTGGGAGAGGGACCGTGTCGCCCCACATCGACTAATACGAGGAAGCGGGCGCATGTTAAAGTAGGTCGCCTCCATCAGACATGTTGGTCAGTAGTCCCACCGATGGCACTCCCGTTAGCCTACATTGCAAAACAAAACAACAAAAAAACATCTGGAAAACTTTACCTTTTAAAAATGATGACCATGCTAAATACAAGAGTTAGAATAAAATCCTGTTCGTCACATTACGGTAGTCAGGAATATTTATTTCCCCCTCAGAAACGCCAGGAAACCAGGGACAAATGATTTCTTTAGGGACAAATCTAAACACAAAAGTGCAATTTTAACAGGTTATTGAAAATAATCAAATGTTGTTTTTTTTCCATCCAAGACCAAATACTATGCTATGTTGATACATGTTTATACCAATATTTCATATAATTTCAAATATCTGCAGTACGCGAGTTGGGTGTGTGTTATAGGTCTAATGTCATGTGTCCGCATCACTCTTTATTGACTCTGTTCCGGGCTCTATGCGGTTATGCTCCAAGTCGCTTGGGTTTTATTGGAAAGATGTAATGGTTACATAATATTGTGTTGTAATGGCTCTTGCGTAACCTCAAAATCCCCACATTTATTTTGCTTTATCACTTCTGATCACTAGGGGGCGTTGTTGCTGCACCATCGATCCCAGCAGTGCCAGAAGCCAAGTCAACTCCTCAGCATCCACAAAGCAGTGCTCTTGAAGTGGGAAGTGGGACAACTTTGACCTCAATACCAGAATAGAAACATCTACTTCCTGTGAATGAGTGTACCAGCCACGATGTTCGACGAGGAGTCGGAGCAGATGAGGGAGCAGCAGGACGTGGGTGTCCTGCAGGCGCTGGACTCCCCGGCAGCGGTGGCTCCTTGTGGGGGAGGAGCAGGCGCCGCTTCTCTTTCCTTCACAGACCAAGCTGTGTCCATCTTGACCTCCAGTAGCATGTTGGCCCGCTCCCTCCTAGGCCGCACCTCTGCCATCAAACGCAAAGAAAGCCTCGCCTCCGCGGGAACCATCCGACGCAAGCGCGAGTTCATCCCCCATGACAAGAAGGACGAAGGCTATTGGGACAAGCGGCGGAAGAACAACGAGGCAGCCAAGCGCTCCCGGGAAAAACGCCGTGTGAACGACATGGTCCTCGAGAACCGCGTCCTGGCTCTGCTGGAGGAAAACGCTCGTCTCAGGGCAGAGCTGCTGGCTCTCAAGTTCCGCTTTGGCCTGGTAAAAGACCCCTCCAACACCCCAATTCTGCCCCTCACCACGGCTCCCTGTAACCCTCAACCCCTGACTCCACACTACTACCTCCCACGGGGAGACGGAGGCTTCCCCGGCACATCAGTACTGCATCCTAACAACCATTCGGGCCAGCTAGGCGTCCGCGGCTCCAGGGATGCTGGCAACGTATCGGAGGACTCAGGGTTTTCTACCCCAGGGAGCTCCAGCGTGGGCAGTCCCGTCTTCTTCGAGGAACGGCTAAGCGATCACGGGAAACTTTCACCGCGCGGGGCCGAGGAGTTAGGCTACGAGCTTCACCACTCCCCTGCTGAAATCCCCGGACATCACGCCACAGGGCTGGTGGTACCTTTACTGGGTAGGATGGACCTGGCTGAGACAATGAAAAACCTTCCCCACAAACTGCGATTCAAGAGCCCCATCAGCGGAGAGGGAACGGACGCCACGGCGGACAACAACGGCGCCAGACGTAGCCCCATACTATCCACAGCAGGCCGAGACGCTCCCAGAGAGGCATTTAGAGGACAGCCGCCGAGCGGAGTCGAAGCAGGAGCCGGATATACGAGCCTCTGGCAGCAGCAGCAGGAGGCGGAGGAGATGAGGAGAGGGAGGCAGTCCCCCCAACACAACACCTCAGCGGGCGGCTGTGGCCTCCAGCCTCCGCCCCACGGACAGACGGAGGTGCATTACCAGAACGAGAACAGCGTCCTCAGGTCTCAGCTCACCTCCCTCAGCGAGGAGGTGGCTCAGTTGAAAAAGCTGTTCACGGAACAGCTCAACGCCAAACCCCATTAAAGTATCAGAACTGGGTGGAAAAAAAAGAAGACGCTGTAAAAAAAATAAATAAATAAAAATAAACGAGTTTGATATGAGTAGAAATTAAGCGAGGCGATGAGGTGAATGGACAGAGGTACAAAAAAGTTTCAAAACAGAAACAACTATTAACTCCAGTTTCTCCCTCTTCGCTCGTGTCTAGTTTTTTAACTGTGTTTTTTTTTTATTTTCAATTTCAAATATTTTGTTTTCTCGCATCACGAGTCTCTAAACGCCTCATTATTCACTGTCTAGGTTTTAATACCCTGAAATCGACATTAACCCACAGCTCAGACAGACGCGCTCTTACAGCTCAGCCTCCGGCTTCATAACACTGTGACGAACTGACGAACGCTCCTCTTCTACGCAACACGGGGGACTCTTCACGCAGCTTGCCCGCGCACACTTTCACGCGATCGTTATGACGCGCGCTCGTCATCCCCCTGGGTCGCGTGCTCCCTAAGAGAGCGGGGGGGGGGGGAGCCTGGCTGACATGTGCTGCCCTGTAGCTGCCTGCTGCACCGCATTGTGATGCAGTTGGAGCTCGGCCAGCAGATTGTAATGCCCCGCCTCCCCCCCCCCACACACACACACAAACGCCCCGTGAAAGTGGTGTTTACAGTTTTATAATTAGAAAAGTAATACTTCACAACCGCTCCAACGCCGCCTTCCCTTGAGACATTGTTTAAATAAAAAAAACAAAACCGGAAACGCAACCGCAGCCAGCCGGAAGCGACAACACGGTTAGCGCTGGGCCGACACAGTAAGCCGCCATCGGTACGCAGCGTCACATAAACCAGACTGAAGGTTTTTGTTTTTTTGTTGCTTATTTCGTCGCTCGTGCGTGAAACGGCGTCATCTCCCTCGATGACGTCAAGATAGCGTTCCATCTACATGTGACGAGCTTGATTTTTTTTAGGAAAGACACTGGAACCGCTGTACCTATTTAATTGTTTTGTGTCCCAGTTCAGCTCCTGTATGTGACCAACGTCCAGAGGGGGCGCAGTACGCTTTTTTTTTTTTACTGCACCGCTGACTGTGTTGAATTGATAAGAAGACTTGGTCATCTTGTGTCTATCTGTGTGTGTGTATTGAGAAGTGTTTATTTTTTTTGCACCTGTGAATAAATCATGGACAGCATCTACTTCTTGTCTTCCTTGTTTTTCTGCAAAAACTTTCCCCATGCCGGTGACACAACCACCGAGTCGCACCATGTTGCAGCAGCTCACCCTCTCCGATCAAAAATAAGTGGTTATTCAACACACAGACACTGGAGATTTACATGTAACAACAGTAACAATAGTTTGTCAACAGCGTATTTAAGGCAATAGTTAGTTTTAAAAAAAAGAGCAAATCATCAACATTTTTTGAAGATGCTTGTGTTAATTGTTATTGTCTGATTGGAAATTCCTGTTGATTGAACAATAGCTCTCTTCAGGGTTATCATTTTCAAGACGTCATCTCGTTTAGAACAACAACAACAACAAAAAAGCCAATCAAATGTCCAAGTCAGCTCGAGATATCCATTCCCAGAAAGTGCTCAGGATGAGGCGACATAATGAAGCTGCCACGTTATTTCCATTTAGGCTAACGTTATTACCCGGCTAATTCGCGTCTTCCTGGGACGTGATGGGGTTCATCACACGGGCGCTGGCAGATGCGGGTGATGAGGAGTGAAACAGGTGCTGTCTGTCAAACAGACCCCGAGGGTTGAGTTAGTCTGCGTGTCATATAGACGGATGAGGCAGACAGAGACAGAGATGAATGACATGAATCGCGAGCTCTACTTTTAACAGCTGGGGGGGGCGGAGCGGGAGGGGGGGGCAGCTCAATGAGGTGTGAGTCGTGTGAACTTGACAGGGCCTGCATCAGCTTAAATGTTGGTTCATGCAATAACACTGCCAAAGCCTACATAATGCGTCCCCAGATCTGTCTGGAGCAATAGGTCGACTTGTCTTCATTTGGTTCAAAACCTCCATCTTTAAGAAAGGGAAAAAACATAGCCTCCTGCCCTCGCCCCCCCCCCCCCACACACACACACACACACAACTGGAGAGCTGATCTGCAGCACACATGCTGAAATTAAACACACAAACACAAAAATATTAAAGCGTTGACGCGCGAGCTGCTACAACATCCCAAATGCTCCGCTGTAATATTTTGTACTAAGGTACACGGACACGGTTTCTGTCAACACGCTTGTCCACCTCTTTAGCAGGCGTAAATCACGATGATGCCGCCTCACGGCCACCAGGGGGCAGCAAAGACAACAGTTTGGCATCCATGTCGTCGGCGTCCCTTATGTAAATTCCCAAACGAGCAAATGGGAATAAAAGCAATTACTAGAGACCAACTTTAGCATTACGCACTGCCAGACAATGCTGCACATGTGATGTAACCTTGGCCAAGTACAAACAGACGGACCCTGGGGCTGTTTACCATTGCCTTCTTTGCCACGTCTCTCTTGTGTATTGAGTGCGCGCGCGCGTGTTGGTATTTCGATGCGCGCGTGCGCCCATGCTCAGAGGTGAACGTTTCAACTTGAGCAGAACGCGCTCAGACATTAGAGTCCATAAAGACGTCACCACTCCAGGTCATTGTTATTCTGTTCTGTGTGTAGCCATGAAAAGGGGGGGGGGGAGAAAAATCCTCTATCTATTCATTCACTCGGCTCAGCATGTATTATCCAATGCCATTACCACCGAGAGTCTTCCCCTCGTGCTCCCTCATGCAGCCAAAGGGCCTTATTCAAACTGCAGCTATTCAAATCAGCTGGATGTGATTTAGACAAAAGAAAAACTGGAAACTGAAAACCCTGCTGCCATTAAAAAGAAAATAAGACAAGACAGGTGGGGTGTGTATGGGCCTGGAGTCTGCTTCCTTCTTCACAACTGAAGGCTCCAGTAGCGAGAATGGGGGGGGGGGTAATAAGGTACAGGTGTGGACAGGGGGGAGTCTGATTTAATGAAGCTGTTACTGCAACATGCTGCTGTTACACCACCGCTGCCAATCCCCCCTCCACCCCTCCAACCCCCATCGTGCACCCCTTAAAACCACAGCCGCCACAGCTACCCCCCCCCCCAGTTCCTCCATTCTGCTCCCCCTTTTTTTTCAGTGAGAGGATAAAGCCTGTTGCTAGGCAGACAGTGCGACAGTTGCCATGGGAACCCTTGCAGACATAGCTGAAAGGGGGGAAACGGTTGGGTGCGGATGAGGATGGGGTGCAGGCGGAGATGCAGAGACAGAGAGTGTGTGTTATGGGGGAGGGGGCTCCAGGTTCACAGCCACTGCCTCCGCTCTATTTGTCTGGTGCTGCCGGGGGAATGGAACAAAGGGAAGCGGGACGGAGGGACGGGGTTCATTTTTGGTTCACGTTTAAGGTTCGGGGGGGGGGTTAGTCCGATTTGGGGTCGCCTTCTGATAGCGCGGTGTGGCGTTATGCGGGGATACCGGCTGAGCGGCAGTTTGCAGAGGTGCATAACAAAAGATAAGGGAGGTCAAAATGCAGCATGACATGGCTTTCCACGCAAACTAAACCGGTGTATAGCACACACACACACACACACACACACACACACACACACACACACACACACACACACACACACACACACACACACACACACACACACACACACAGTGTTTAGATAATAACGCAGGAAAAAAAAGAGCTTGCAAAAATCAAACACTAGCAGCAAAGGAAAGCAGCACCTGTTTTGTTTTGTTTTGTTTAATATTGGAGCATAATGGAGAGGCAGTCACCGGCACGCTCACCCTGCCAGCACCGTCCCTCTGTGTGTGCATTGGCCAAGCGAGAGCGCAGATAAACAGGAAGAGAAATAAAACGTGCAGCGGGTCAAGGGTCAGACGTTGTTTTCATCCTGGGCGGTTGTAACACGAAGCCAACAAATGAAAGTGGGTTATAGCCGCAATTACGGTTGCGCCAGCACACACACAATCCCTCTTCGGGGAAATGGTTTATTTGGGACCTTATCTTCATACAATAAAATGCGTGAGCGCCATTATCGACGTCACATGTGGATGGTGTGAGAGCGCGCTCGATTGGCCACCACCCGGTGACCCGCTCACTCGCCTCCCTCGGTATGTCCGATGTCAAGAAATCAAAAATCCTTGAAGATACGAGGCGATAATATCAAACAGGTCCGCCGTAGCGATTAGCCTCCTGACCCTCCGTCCCGGTTCGCCCGTCTTTCATTCCCTGTGGGGAGCGTCAATACGTTCGTTAGCCGCGATAAGGCGCTGGCCAGGCCACCGCGCTGCCTCCGTCTCCACTCCCTCCCACGGAGGAGGCTGGCCGGCCGTCAAAGAAGGCTGAATCGGTTCCTCTGGATAGGATTTGGGAATGTTTGCAATCACAGCATTGTAAGATGGCGACAGACGTACTCTTAGCCCCCCACCCCACCCCACCCCGTTCAGGGGTGGTCGTTCCCTCTTCACATAGACGGCCTCTTTGACTATTCCCCAAATCCTGTGTGAGTAGGGCACATGGCCGTTGTAACTCTAGTTAATGGTCACACCTATATTTGCACATGGAAGTGATGAGTGGTTTTCAGCTGTTATGCCGGTGTATGGTTTATAAGGGTGGGGATACCTGCAGCCACTTTAGGCTGACGAGGTCACGTGTAGACGAGCGATGAAACGTTCCTCTCAATAAACACGGTGCCCAGGTGAACTGATTCAGCCAGCTCTGATTTTCTTACCTGGATTATTCTGCATGCACAGAGACACTCGGCCGCCTGTCTTCTCAAGCCAAACTGCTTCTGTGGGTATTCATACCAAACAATGGCTGTTATCTCTCCCTTAAAGTCGAGTAAATCATTGAGTTTGGCCGGGGTCGTCCAAACTGCGGCCTACACGTGACTGTTTTCCTCGCCATTTAAATAAGAGTAATCAAGCAACCCAAATAGATAACTTATCACCATGTGCGTACCATGTCTACCATGTGGTTGCCTCACAGCAAGAAGGTCCTGGGTTCGAGCCCCGGGGTAGGTCAACCTTGGGGGGGTCGTCCCGGGTTTCCCTCCGGGTGCTCCGGTTTCCTCCCACAGTCCAAAGACATGTAGGTCAGGTGAGCTGGCCGTACTAAATTGTCCCTAGGTGTGAATGTGTGTATGTGTCCGTCCTGTGATGGACTGGCGGCCTGTCCAGGGTGTCTCCCCACCTGCCGCCCAATGACTGCTGGGATAGGCTCCAGCATCCCCGCGACCCTAAGAATGGATGGATGGATTGATGGATCACCATGTATATATAAAAAAAACAAATCCATGGATTTAAATGGTGCATTTTTATTCGCTTAATTTGTCTTTGAGTGGTGTGTCATGTGACACTACTTCAACAAGGGTGTCGACTCGAGAAGGGTTCATGAGAGCAAAGCATTGTGTATTGAGACCACTATATACATGAAACCTACTGTTTCTCCTCAGCAGGTCTCAGTAGCAACTAGACTTAACGGCCTTCACCCAGTTTATTTGTTCCAACTAGAGAAGGTCAAACCCACAGCAGAATAAAGGACGCCCCTCGGACGAAAGCGCTTATCTCATAGATGTTGCACACAACTTTGCTTAGCGCCGACCTTATCCACCAACACTCGGTATGACAAAACAGTAGATGAACGATATCGTTCAAAGCCGATGACCCCAGACGCCAATGACCAATCTAATGATTAGGTTGAATCAAGGGGACGCTTGCCATCGGGACTGTGCCTCTGCTAAGGAGCTGGACTGACCTCCGTTCTGCAGCAAAGTCACCTCACCAAAGTCAGCGAGTCCCGCATACGTCACAGCATACCACTGGGCACGTTTTTATTAATGTCTCACTTGCATATTTTCCACCCTCGCGCTTAACGAGGCCTTAACAAGCCTATGGCAGAAACGTCTGCCAGCTTCCACAGACGCAGTGTCCCAGCGTCTCGCTCCGCGCTGCAGACCACACCGGCTTTAGCAAATACTTCTCGTCGTCATGAGGGCCTCGCTGGCCGAGTGCTAATGCCCACGTCACCAAAGTGTAATGAGTGAGGTAGGGGCTGGAAATGTGGAGGACGCAGATGGTGCAACAGAGGGGCCAACGCTCAATGAGACAAGCGGCCCTCCAACACCTCGAGACAGAAACATGCCAAATAAATTCAGGGTGAACTTAAACCAGCGATCAAAGGCAGAGGGCTCGGGTAAGTACCGCTTCGATTTCCAAGTTGGTCCTAGTTTGTTTTGTTTGGAAAGATTTTTTTTTATCGTCTCCGGTTTCTGAAACTTGCGAGGGTGTAACGAGAGAGAGAGAGAGAGAGAGAGAGAGAGAGAGAGAGAGAAAGGCGGCGCGTTTCTCAAAAACCCTTATCACAGAAAGGGCAGCGGAAAGGCAGAACAGGTGTCTGCTCAACCGTGACCTCGTTACGTATGTCAATGCTGGGGCGTTACCCGGTCTGACCGTTAGGGGGCCCTCGGAGCCGTGAGCACAGCCAGGAAACAAAAGGAAGTAAATAAAAAGGAGGAAGAAAATTAAAACGCAGCCGCTTTTACAAAACCCGCTTGTTCTGCAAAACTCGACTTAGCCGGGCGCTATCGTATCCCAAATATGAAGCAAGAACCCCCAACCCCCCCCCAGTAAAAACAAAACAAAGACCTGATATTGAGTTTCTTATATCACCCTTTTTTTTCTTTTGCTTAAGGCTTGTTTCTTAAGTGTCTCGGTATTTCTGTTTTGCTCTCTCTCTCTCTGTCGAGTAACCTTATTATGGGTATCTGCGGCCTACATCTGAGCGAATGTGCCCCGCCCCCCCTCCCTCCTCTCTGCAGCGGGATTGGTGGAGCGGCGGGAAGGGGGCGGGAGCTAAGCGGAGCAAGGAACAAAAAAACGTGACTAGGCACCCAAAGCGTCGTGTTATGCAACGGCTGACCTACTAACATACATTTTAGACTAGAGACTCAGAGAGGGAAAAGAGAGAGAGAGAGAGAGAGAGAGCGAGAGAGAGAAAGAGAGAGAGAGAGCGCGCGAGAGAGAGAGCGAGAGAGAGAGAGAGAGAGAATTGGAGCAAGTCGCCAACATAACACGAGGTGCCCATCCAAAATAAGCGACACAGTATTCATGGTCTCCTACCTGCACCAATCGAGGAGTGCGTTTATGTTGAATGTGCGGGACAAACACACTAGACACCCAAGGAGTTGTTGAACAGGAACCGAAGGCTCCCTTTCCTTGCTTTCTGTGGATCCTTATTTTTAATCAGCAAAGTAAGTTTTTTTATTTTTAAATTTTTTTTTTATTTTTAAATTATTATTATTCTCACCTGAGTTTGTGTGTCGGATTATTCTTGCAAGCCCCATGATCACCACTAAGTAACATCATCAGGCATAATTCAAGCTGTTTTCGTGCTGATCGAGTGTGTGTTGGAGCGAGGCTGCCGTTGTTGGACTTTAACACAGTCCCGTTTATTGTCATTTCCGCACCCCGGATTCCTCCTGTTTGAAAACCCCGTGTTTGTTTTGGTGCCCAGGAATATGGGCCAGCGGCTTGGATCTATTTTCTCAATGTCAAGGCGAGGCTGTCCTCTCCTCCCCCCGTCCTGGTGTAGGGGGGGGGGGAGGAGGAGTCCTTCCTATATACGTGCAGAAGGGAGGGGGGGGGACCCTCGTTTTAAGCTATTTTGAACGTATTTGAAGAGCGTTGCTTGTGTTTTAGCCAGACGTTTCACGCCCCCTTGTGTCCCGGTGGTGTGCGGAGATCGTTCTGGTAATACGGCTGTTATTTTCCCGCGGGCGCCTCTTCGGTGATGTAAACAACGTGCTTCTCCCAACATGCGTAGCGGACGCACGGTGCTCGTGAATAGTCCCGACCGCGACTTGTAAGTACTGGTTTGAAATGTGCGCCGATGTTGGCGTGGTGATTGACGGCGGCGTTGCGACAAAGTGCAATAATGCCGAGGAAGACGGCGGATCCATAAACTATTGTCAATACAGCGGCCCAGACGGCTGCGTTTCCGCGTCCGCTGCGTAAGCGGGGCTATGTGGGTTAGTGGGCTAGTCCACGCGGACGACTGGAAAAATCCCGTGCAGGCTCGGAGGACACGCTTCTCCTCGTCACGTGTAGCAGCTCTTTGTAAAGGTTAACGCGGGTGCGCATAGGACTCGAGGTTTAACCCGTTACAGGCACAGACCCCGCGAGGCGCGCACGGGAGCGACACGCACCGCGCATCACGTCGCCGCCGAGCGCCGGACTCTTTTGACGCGCAACTTTTATGACTTCCTCTCATTGTTATTTTTTTTTTTACATTTTTATTGTCTTGTTTACAAACCACGGATTTAAGAGCTAACGGAGGATGAAGTAAAGGGGCGGGCCGGACCGCCTGTAGCCGTCAGGTGAGGTGTTGCATGCAAACGTTTTGATGCCGGTTTGTTAAGAATGTGGGTCAGAACGGTCCGGCGCCTAGGCGCATCCCCGGCCGGCGTGCCGTTTGCGACGGACACAGCCAACAATGGGCCCGCCTGGGTGCTCGTTGCTGAGCATGGTGGGGGCTTCTGTTGCGGTCGCCTCGGATGACTTTGCTGTTGAGTGTGCGGGCGGATGTGCCTCAAAACCATTTCGTTCTCTTTTTGTGTGTGTGTGTGTGTGTGTGTGTGTGTGTGTGTGTGTGTCAGACTTGAGTAACAAAGACGCCCTGCCGAAGGAGGGTAGTACGTTACACCCATCCTGCAGTGCGCTGGCACCCTACGAGACACATAGCTTGTCTTGATCAATTCCCCCAAAACTATAAACCCGACAAAAGAAGCGCAAGCTAACGGACCCCCCCCCCCCCACGAGCGGCTGTGACAGACTCCGCTCGGCTGCAGCCGGCAGGCTAATCATGTGCTCGCGTGATGTAAAGACGTGCCCCGCTAATTAAAAGTTGGAGCCATCGGCAGCATCCTTTTTTTATATAAGCGTAATCCACGAACTGTGTTTTTTTTTTTTATTATTCACGGGGTGATTTCTTTTTGTGTCACGCTGGGGGTCTTTTTACACACCCGGCTTTGTGGCTGATATAGCCCCCCGCACGTGGGTTCACGAGCAGCCACCCCTCCCCTTTCTCTTGCAGCATTTGTTCTCCACCGACGGCATGCGCTTAAGGGCGGCACATGCCCCTGCCCGGTTTTTAAACGTATACGCGCAGGGAACCGCGTATCACGCGTGTTCTGGGGAGGAGGGGGAGGGGGGGCGGACGGGCGGGTTTCGGGGCGCCGTTGTGTTGACCCGGGTCAGGGGCACCTCTCTCGTGTTCAGCCGGTGGTGCACGACCATGCGCATTTTTTTTAAATTATTTTAGCGTCGTAAACCCGCCGTGCGTGCCTTTTAGTATCAGTACGCTATCGGGGGGGGGGGACATTCCAGAGGTTATACAGGTTGCATAATAAATGAATTAAATAATTAAAACGGATTAGCGAGCGGGGGGGGGGGGGATTACGCAATCGGCGGAAACCCAGTCTGTGGCTATGCAGTGCTGCGCTTTGCTGTGGTGGCGGTGGTGGTGGAGTGGAGGGGGGGGGGTGGCGCGCGCTACTGCTGCCAATTGGTTGGCGCATACACTGGGTCTCTATGCCAGCTCTGAATGTAGGTCACACCAGCCCCGAGGGAGGGAGGGAGGGAGGGAGGGGGTGGGTGGGGGGGAAGAGGAGTGGGGCGATTCTGTCTTTCTATAAAGACAGAATCAAAACCCCACCAAAAATAAATCCTCGCCGCGCCATAACAAAGAAACGAACCAGTCATGCAGAAACAGAAACACGGATCGCCGTGCAGATAACAGCTGCGTGTGTGTGTGTGTGTGTGTGTGAACCCATAAAGACTCCACGTTTCACTTGACCCCCACCCCCACCCCCACCCCCAGCCCCACCTGCCCTGCGAACGCAAATTCAAAAACGCATCGATATGTGTACCCGCTTGCCTACTGCCCTGCTTTATACGCAGTTGGCCTTCACAGACGATTTCGGGCCTATTGCATCATCATCACCATCATCATCATCGCACTTCAGCTGTGGCAGGCGGCTATATTCATGACTGCCCTTGCAAAGTGTTGACCCAAAAACACTCCTCCGGTATCGGCGG
Source organism: Lampris incognitus (assembly GCF_029633865.1). Classification (NCBI taxonomy): domain Eukaryota; kingdom Metazoa; phylum Chordata; class Actinopteri; order Lampriformes; family Lampridae; genus Lampris; species Lampris incognitus. The sequence continues at coordinate 11,305,953 of NC_079220.1, read as the reverse complement.
CGTTGTTTGTGTGAAACTGTCCCTCCGCCCTAACAAAATAAATTCCACCTTAAACTCCGCGAGTAAGTTCATGGTCAACGGTTTGAAGTGGTTTCCATCCTGTCCCACTTCTTGGCCTCTTGACTGGGTTTCCTGGCACATGTGAGATGATAAAAGATGGGGGCTGTGCTTTGTTATTGTACTGCGGTCTGGAGCCCGGGGAGAGGCGAATTACAGCATTTAGTAGGCCAAGGGAGCACATGTGACTGGGGAAACACATGGACTGGGTCACGCTGCTTTTTCTTTTTTTCCCCTCCCTCTCCCCCCCCTCTCTAAGAGAGAGGGGTGATATGGATGTGTTTTCGTGGAACAAGGATCTGGCTCTGGGAGGACTCCGCCTTGCAGCCGGACTCCCTGGCTCACATTCCCCCATACTTTCTTGGGGAGATAAATTAACCCCCCCCAGACTTGGAATTCAGGCAGAAGACCCCACCCGTGACACAGCCGCCCCCCCCCCAACTTTGCACCACGTGCCACACATTACATTCTTCCCTGTGGGGTTTGTTCTGGCTTAACAGTTCCATCAGTAACATTTCTCTGAAAACAGTGCTCCCCCATTCCTCCGCCAACAGCCCTCCCCCGCCACCTCACCCCACCCGTCCCCCCCCCATCCTTTATTTTAGACATGCTTCCATTTCCTCAACAGCCCAACAGGAACACGTGCGGCTTTTGAACTCGGCCCACATTTTCCAGAGCTCGCCGCCACATATAGACTCTCCCGTGGCGTGGGACCAGCGGTTGTGTGTGAACGAGTGCAGCTCGGATTCTTTTCCCGTGCTATCATTCCACAAGTGCCGCAGAGACCTAGTGGTGACAAGTGAAAACTAGAAGATAGATTGTGAAGCGTAGTCAAGGTACGTGAAACACAACCAGAGAACAGGAAGCGGGGGGGGGGGGGGTGGGTTGCGGTGCAGGTCTGTTTCCTCCAGTTAGACGAATTTGTTTTTTTTATTTGTCGCTTTAGTGCTGAAAGTTAAAACAAAACAAAACCCCAAAAAAAAAAAGACCTCGACGTTACCAGAAGCCACACACACATGCAAATAAACCAGATGTTTCTGCTTTCTCGAGGCGGCAGTAGTGAAAAATCACCATTATTCACTTCTTCTTTTGTTTTTTGTTGCATCGCCGAAGCGTCAAGCGCGTGGCAATCTCTACAATAGAAGTCCCGGTTACGGTTTCGATATGAAAGAGCGAGAGGGCCTTTCATGGGTGTTAGTCATTTGCAATTAACCCAAAGGTGTTCCAATGCACACCCTGCGACTGAATGTGATTCACGCTCCCATTCACATGGGGCCTATCGTCAAGAGGCCTTTGTACGGGGGAGAAAGGGAGACGGTAAGCGAGCAGCAGCGAGTTAAGATGCCGGGATTCATTCACGCGTCCGTCTCGCCCTGCACGTTTTCACGCGCTCAGAAGTCGTCAATAACCTCCTTTGTTAGAAACGCTCGTTTTTGTCTCATTATCGATCTACCTGTGGCCACGTTAGGTGAGTGGCCCAGATAAGAAGGCCGCCCTTTCTTGTTCCCCCCCTCCGCCCCTCTGTTGTTGCCCTGGGTGACACATTCTTTCTACCGGCGCAACACCATCATTGTTAACTGTTGCTACATCACCTCACTTCCTTCCCCCCCCCTTTCTTTGTTTTATCTCTCCTTCAACCGATTCCCTCCTTTTTCTTTGTCTCCACCCCGCTTGGCTTCTACCCGATACTCTATAATTAGATCGTGCTCTAAATTTACACCCCTCACTCAACTCCTTTTTTCCCCTCTTCTTCTTTCACTCTCCTGACGTTTTGCCAAGGAATTGTCTTCTCTCTCTCTCTTTCTCTCTCTCTCTCTCTCTCTCTCTCTCTCTCTCTCTCTCTCTCTCTCTCTGTCTCGCTCTCTCCCTCTCTGCTTCACCTTTCCGTGGCTTTGGTGACCTATATTCCAGACAGCGAGCGGCGCAGGCAGCTAGCCTCGTGTTTACCGCGATCGGTAGGGTCCCAGTTTCTGGGTCAGTGGGACACGCCAGGAGAAAGTCTCTCCGCCGTGCCCAACAGCCACATGTGGAACGCCCACGGGAATGACCTTATTTCTGGCTGCATTCAGCCAGGCAGGGGAAGGAGCCAGACACCGACGTCTTTATTTTCCAGAGCTAATCTGGGTGCGATTGCACCTTGTAATTTGAAGTATTAAATGTCTCCATCAGCATCCAAAGGCCCTCTAAATTGTAACGCTATTATAGGGCGTGTGGGAGACTGGCCCTCTACCCTGTGTTCAGCCGACCACCGTCTACCTTTTGTAGCTAAAATAAGACGTCCTTGTCTTCGACTATTTGGCCCGGATGTTCAAGGAAAACTACGTAACGATGTCCTTAGCTTTTGGGATGAGCCAAGTGTAACCCCGGTAAACCTGCCGGATTATGAGATTATCGATGGAGACTGTATCCTGGTGCTTATGCAATTCAACAAGGTTTGCAATGTGTTGAGCAACACACTTTAATCGCTGCGGGAAACAAGAATGTGCGGCACACACTGAGCGGCGGTATACGTATGTGAATGTGAAAATAGTTAAATGCCACAATATTTCAACATATCGGCTAGGACAGAATTGTGAATAGAGAATACCCCCGGGTTGTTTTAGATCCAAACGGTTTGACGTTAACTTGTTTGAACACCTTTTTTAAGATGTAATCTCTCAATAGATTATCCGATTTATCATTTTCATCACGTGAGGTTTATCAGTCGGGTGACAAAATAAGTGTCTGAAGCAAATTCTTCCCTAAAACAAAGTGGTAACCTTAAATAAAATGGCCCATAATTTCTCTAGAAATTGTCTGCCCTGAAGGGTTAAGTGAGGAGTAAACAGCAGTAACACACTGGATCGCAATTCCTACATGATCTGAGTTGCTTGAGGTCGGTGCAAGTTGCAGAATATAGAAAGTAACTGGAGCAGTAAGTCTGTCTGTACGCAACCTAAACTGAACTCACTTTCAGATGAACACAAATGGCGTTTGGAAGCAAATGAAGGTTTCGGGGTGGGTTTTCTGTAGAATCCGTTGGCATTTGGCCTTATAACAACAACACTGGTTAAGGTCTTGTGTTCGAGCACACCTGTTCGGGTCGTTTCTGGGAGCTCCCTGCTGCGCTGAAGTGCTGAGCCACCCTTCTTTGTAGTTATTTGGCTGCTTGACCACCCCGGTGTTCTGCTAAATTAAGCTACTCGAGTTAACATGCCTTCTTGTTTGTGACCACCCACCCCCCCCTTTCTTTCCAGAGGCCCTTGACCTATATTTATCAATGCCCCATCCCCTGGCCACCCCCCCCCCCTTCGCCAACTTCAAATCTCTCAACTCCAAGCCTCTTTATCCTTGGCCGGCCCCGGCCGCTGCCTTTGTCTGTCTTATCTCTTTGCTCTGCATCATTGATTTGGCATTGAGTTGTTTTGGCGAAGAATGTTTCTACATACCAACGTCGGAGAATACTCACACAGTGTTCTTGTTTCGCAGCGGCGGTTAACATGTGGAAAAAATCAAAAAAGATTAGTTTTTCGAGAGTTTTTTTTTTTTTGGTTAGAGGATTTGTACGTGACCCAGAATGCTATAATGGAAGAAGCCCTGCATGCTCTGCACCTGGCCGCCGCTCGTCTCCGAACGCTCCCAACATAATGCTCATCTGGCGGGCCAAAAAAGCAAAGCGGTTTACTGCTATTTTTGTGATCTTGGCTTAACAAGTCCGTGCCACTTCATCTGTCACAATGACGCAATTTTGGTAGTGTTCGGAAATTGTCATAAAAGTCATCTGGAAATTTACATCAGCTGTCAGACACAGATTTAATTAGCTCTGCCTTGGAAAACTGCCATTCAGCTGCCTCGGAAAATGTGAAGTCAGATCGGTCTATATTTAAAGTATGTACCATGGAGACGAATGACTTGGGGAAGAAAAAAAAAAGAAGAAAAAAAAACACGCCACCATCGGCTTGGGAATGAACTCGGTGCCCCCCATTACATCACAAAAGTCAACATCAACATGTCAGGCTGGGGGTCAGAGGTCATGGGGCACAGACAGAGCAGATCAATAGCAGGGCCAAAAGGTCAGACAGTGGTTATTAAGCTGCAGAGACCATTCATTGGTTCCTAGGAGCGACGCATTCATTCAAAGCCAGACATGCCGAGACAATAGAGTAAAGCTGCCAGGTAGTGTTTTTGTTCAATAAATGTCTTTGGTTGCAAAATACGCTTAGGAAAAAAAACATGAGGCAGAAATAGAATCGGCAAACAGTTCCGAAAAAGATGCGATGCGGTCTCGTGTGAGCTTATTCTATGTGAATTAACAGAGCTTCTTTATTTTCTTTTTCTTTGCAGCCTTTTCACGTCTCAGCCAACCGAAGAGAGACAGACAAGAGAGAGGCTCCCCGGGAGACTGACTTGCCGAGGTAGACGGACTGACCTACATCCTGCTACTCGCCTGGAGCTGTAGGACACCTCTCTGCCAGCTCAGTTCAGCTCAGCGCGCCGCTCTCTTGCAAAACATCTGAAAAGAAACAAGGGGGAAAAAAGGGGTCACAGGATTTCCCTCCGAGAAATCAGTCGTGTTCTCCTCGACTCCAGGAATTTGACTTGTTTCTTCTCTAAAAAAACCAAGGGTGGATAAATGAGGGGTGCAAATGCCGAGTTCCACCTCTTCTTGATATTTTTGGCCAATCTGGACACTTGAACCACCCTGATCGAATTAGACCGAAACTGGATTAAAAAAAGACTGAATTCAATTTTAAAGGCGGGTCGAACCCGCTGAGTTTCAACCGGGAAGGAGCACAGACACCAAGAGAGGTTCTGACAGATCCTGGCACTTAGGAAACTACCAGAACAAGCTTGTTTTTGGTGAAAGCAATCAAGCACAAATTATCACTACCCCCTTCCTCCCTTTGACCTCTGACCCAATTCCCTCGTTGGTTGTCCTGGTAAGATTTCAAACTGGCTGCCAGTGAACAAGAATGGAAAGTCTGAGTGCTGCTCTTACAACATTAAGCAAAAACTCAGGGAATACCTTAAACTGTCTCGAAACCTTCTCCAATTTTGAGGAATCTCTCCCCTCCCCCCAGATAGCATCAACACGCCTGGGGCGCCTAATTAAACCCAAACCAAATATGAGCTGCAGACGGAAGCGAGAGTTCATATCCGACGAAAAGAAGGACGCCTCCTATTGGGAGAAGCGCCGCAAGAACAACGAGGCTGCCAAACGCTCCCGGGAGAAGCGTCGCCTCAATGACATGGTTCTGGAGAACCGTGTCATGGCGCTGAATGACGAGAATGTGAGGCTCAAGACCGAACTGCTACAGTTAAAGTTGCGTTTTGGCCTTATCAGCACTGCCTCCTACATGGAGAAGAGCCAACAGATTGGCGGAGGCGCCAACGCAGGAAACGGAGGCTCGTCCTCTTCCTCCTCCTCCACTCACTACTACTCCAGCGGCTACTCCAGTGGCTCTCAGGTGATGATGAACTCTGACTCCTCAGAGACGGAGCAGTCCGGACGCAGTGAAGGTCACGGCCAGCTTGCGAAGTACTCCCCCCGTGGGTCCCTCTCTGACATGTCAGATGGCTCCTCCAGGGACAGCCCCGAGCCCATCAGCTTTGAGATCAAGCAGGAGGGTGAGCGGCTGGAGATGGACATCACGAATGGCACCACCACCCAGATCATGTTCAACATCCACCGTGGCCTGACCTCTGTGCCCACTCACCATCAGATCCAACAGCACTCTCAGGAGCTAGAGTCTGCCTACCACAGTCAACAGCAACAGCAGCTCCTCCACCACCAACAACCACAGCCCCACCAGGAACCTGTTACCACCATTACAGCCCCAAGCCAGCCTGTCCCTCATCCACCCGCTGCCCAGAGAAGCGTTATACTCTACCGCGCCAGCAGTGCCTCTTACCCCGTGGAGAGCCTGACAAGGCACCAGGACACAGATCTGCAGGCTTCCCAGCAGCACAACAGTGGCAGTGGCCAGCCATGTGTCGGCCAGCTGCCCCAGTCCAGGGAGGGCATCACAGACAGCTCCAATGAGGCACTGGCGGAGGTGACCAAACAACTGGAGAGGAAGACATTGGACTCCCCTCAATATGACTTTGCAGAAAGCCGCAGTGAGGCAGGCGAGAGACATATGTACATGGTTAGTCAGTTTTCCAGCCAACAGCTGCAGGAGAATGGCTCCCCTGCAGGCATGGCCCCAGAGCTTCTCCACAAACAAGAGGAGGGCACCACCAAGTCCCACCTGTATCACCATGTCCAGCAGCCTCATCATCCGTACCTCAGTATCCATGATGAGGAACCCCCTGTGCTGACCTATGAGGGTGGGCCCAGAAATGAAGCTTATTACCAGTCCACCTCCTCTAGCAAGGACACCTCATCCAGTGATGGAGATCCCCGTAGCTCTGACAAAGAAGCCTCTACGGACGATGACGATTCCCCGTCCTCTTCCAGCTCCGACACAGGGAGCTATCACCACCAGCATCTGTTAGGCCTCCAGCAGCCTGCCTCACCCCTGCCTTCCTCCCAGGGTTGCTCTCACACGCAGGGCAGAGAAGCCCATGGGGAGGTGAGGGGCACGGCGTTACCCCACAAACTCAGACTCAAACACAGGGCCATGAGCACCAGCGGGGGAAGCGGTTCTGGGCAGGAGTCGCCAACCACCCCACCGTCTGCCACGCTTCCCCCTCTCTCCCACCTACCCCAGCATCCTTATTTAGCCCTCCTGCCACAAGGGGCCCCGAACGAGAGCGGGAAAAAGGAGTTGGGCGGGCGGCGAAACAAGAGGCGAGACTGAGCGACACTGACTTTTCTGAAGCTCATGTACTCTTAAAAAGCCGATTTAAGAACCACCCCCCTCATGCCTTTGCCCTAACTTTAAACCCCCATCTCAAGTCCCGGGGACACGGAAGCTGGGCTTCTCCGCACCCACGACCCATGTCATCAATCAGCTCTGGGCTTCTTGGGGGTAGCTGTGTCATATTTGTATATATTGTACAGATTTGTCATTTCATACATCCTCTCTGTACTTACAGAAGCACTTTTGTTTATGCAATGAGAGGAGGAATGGAACTGCTTCATCAGCTTATTGTGTCGTTTCTCGACGACACCCCGCATCACAAAACATCAGCAAAAGTACATTGCGATCATTTTTTTTTTTTTAAAAAGGAGAATGTAGTGAATCATTAATTATCAAGCTTTATCAGTACTATTGATTTGGTACACGTGCAGCTGTAGACAAACATACACATGTATGGCTCTCTGCCTTAATTCAATCAAATGCAAACACAAACTGGGGATTTTCCCTCGACCAAAGAAACAGTGACGGTAACACTACAAATACAGAGTTCCATCCCTCTTCCCGGGCCCTACCTCTACCCACCCATACCCCCCGCCCTGCCCCCGCCACTGCCATCGTTTTGCAAAAGCCCGCCACCATCTTTATTTTTTAAGCACTTGGTTTGTATATGACTGTAATATATGAATATACGTATGTTATATAAATATATATTTTGCAAAGAAAATTTGAAGAAAATTTCGACAAAAAATGTTACAAATCTGCAATGGCAAACGAGGATTTGGAAAGTGACCATCCCATTAATTAATCACAATTACTGTACAGCCACATTTTGTCCACCGTTGCTGCAGTCTCCCACCCCCACCCCAACCACCCCCCCACCCCCACCCCACTCAAAATTACAACGCCTCTCTTTTGATTGTCAAGCGTTATGGAACGAATCACCCTGTTTACAGGGACGCGGCCGTGGCCGTCCCGATTCAGACAGCCAGCAGCACTGGACGGAGGACGTGCCGTTTCCAGAGGCGGGGACCTCGTTAAAAATGATCTGATCGCTTAACTAAACCGGCCTCTGGAATGTTTGGTGGGGGTTAGTATTCGCCGGCTGCGGGCTATTAAAAGCGATGGTCAATTTGAGCTTTGAGCTTTATCAACCACATCCTGTTGTTGTTGCTGTTGTTGTTGTTGTTGTTGTTCTTGTTGTACCCATTCACCGGCCCAATGTATTTATTTCCCTGTTCTATACGCCCATTGCTGCAGAAAAGCCAACGGGAACATAGACTGTGAATGTGTGTGCAGACCGTACGGGGTAGATGCCGTGCCACAGGTTGAACTGTGATGTGGAAATGGGACGCCATGGGGCAAAAGTAGTGGGAATCAAGTTACAGTTTATGGAAATACACTACGCCGTGCTGAGCCCCGAGCACTCTAATTACATCCACTGATATTATATGCGGTTTTGTGGGAGGACTTGGCTTAGACCACATAGCCCTTGAGACTGGTATTAAAGGGCAGATATGAGATAATTGGATCAGTAAAACATTTGAGCTAATACATTAACGGACCCGCCGTACGACTCGTACCGGAGCCAAGTTTGAATTTTTGTAATTAAATTTCCCCAAAAAAAAAAAAAAGCAGGACAATCTGTGCTTCTGATGAGAGTCGGACTTTCCCTTTCTCGTGTGCCTCAACTGTTCAACCCAGGGAGGATCTATCCCTTTCCTTATCGCAGTCCCGGTACGGGACCCGTGGACTACACTTCCCTGCACTAGATTGTAGTTTAAATCACAGTCTATGTACCCCGTTCGGCTTTTCTGGCACTTGTGTATAATGTAAAGTCACCCCCTCACCCCCCCCCCCGCCCTCTTGGATGACACTGTAATGTTTATTTCATTGCTTTTCTATCTTCTTTTTTTGCAACGTGTTCGTTCCGTTCTCTTCTCTCCCCCTCTCTCCCCCTCTCCCTCTCTCTACTGTGTCTTTTGGATCGTGATGACATGTATTTGCCTCATTCCTCCGGTGCCCCTTCCTCCCTTTTTTTCAGTGTGTATTAATCAGTAATGTTTGTGGTTTTGCTGATGGTTTTATGAAAAAGACAAAAAAAGAAGAAAAAAAAAAACAAAACGGGCAAGGATTGTGTGGTGATTAGAGATAGGTGGTGTTTGGTTTGTTTGGATCGACACCATTCCATCTTTTCAACATGACTATGTATGTAAAGACACTAATGTTCATTGTGGAAGATGGCGCATTTCAAGATTTGAAAAGCAAAATAAAGAGAATGTTGACCTTCTCAACATATCATGCAGAATACCACACGCCTCTCTTGCGTTTTATCCCGGCCGTTGCACACAAACATAAATCGCACAACAAATGCAAATTCCATACACGGTGCCATTTTTATTCAAATTTTAATCGGCTCGTGAAAGGGGACACCGCACGCTATTATGATACAACTAACTGGCGTGGGGCGATATGGAAATCGGCATCTTGGTAATCATCGGGAGTTTCGCACAATATTACCATGCGTCACAATATTTGCTGACACGTGCAAAAACACCCATGTCGAAGAATCCAGCTGAGGTGCATCAACCACAGCTAGCTCTCAAATGATACCCCCCCTCAGATACTTCAGACCTCATTTTGTGAGAGATTTTGGGTAATAGATTCTTGTTATTGTTCATTTGGGCCGCAGAATTGTGCGTCACAATATGACAATATTTGAATTTCATCCCAATACGATAATACCATTGAAAGATCCATCCATCCGTTATCCGAACCGCTTATCCTGCTCTCAGGGTTGCGGGGGATGCTGGAGCCTATCCCAGCAGTCATTGGGCGGCAGGTGGGGAGACACCCTGGACAGGCCGCCAGACCATCACACAGGGCCGACACACACACACCCACACACACATTCATACCCAGGGACAATTTAGTACGGCCGATTCACCTGACCTACATGTCTTTGGACTGTGGGAGGAAACCGGAGCCCCCGGAGGAAACCCACGCAGACACGGGGAGAACACGCAAACTCCACACAGAGGACGACTCGGGATGACCCCCCCAAGGTTGGACTACCCAGAGCTCGAACCCAGGACCTTCTTGCTGTGAGGCAACTGCGCTAACCACTGCGCCGCCGTGCCGCCCCATCGGAAGATGCTAAATGATACTATTGAATTGCTGCACATCGGTTGATGAAGACACTCGAGTTAGCAAACTCGTTTGGCGAGACAGGTAAAAGTGTCTTTAAACCGTGTCCAGATCAGTGCCTCCACAGCACTGACTTAAAAAACACGATCACTATGGTCTGTTAGCAGTTTACAAAAAGCACACAGTCCAGTTTGCAGTCATGCTATGACAGGTGGTCCTGCTCCAGAAACCCTGTGGCCGAACCAACCTCGTACTTGACTCACTGATGAAGTAACAGAATGAATCACTGCCGGTAACCCAGAAAACACGGAGCCAGGGCAACATAACATCATAACTAGACCTTTTGTGTTTTTCACATATTCAGTGTGGCCAATTAAATCACTTCCCCTTCCTGTGTCTGCATCCTGAGGTCTCGGCACTTTAATGTGCGGTGTACATTGACTCGGGACGAATTTCCATTGGAAGCCTGAGGATGGCTTGAAAAAAAACTTCCCGCACAGTATTTACAGCGTCCTGCCTCACATTAGTCGGTGCGTGTTTGTTTCCCTATTTGCTGTGTCAGTGAGTCCGACCACTAAAATCCCTTCGTAGGCAGTAGGACAGGGGTGCCCGACTCCAGGCCTCGAGGGCCGCACTGTCTGCAGGTATTTGTTGCAACCATGCACTACACCACCTGATTTAACCAGTGGTGGAATGTAACTAAGTGCATTTACTCAAGTACTGTACTTAAGTACAATTTTGAGGTGATTGTACTTTAGTATTTCCATTTTATGCTACTTTATACTTTTACTCCACTACATTTGAGAGGGAAATATGGTACTTTTTACTCCACTACATTTGACAGCTTGATTTAACAGTTAGTTTGCAGATTTAGATTATTAATACAAATTATGAACCAACTAATAATGATATATTTGTTATATGCTAAGCTACCTAGCAGTATACAAAGTAATTTAAATTAGCTCCACATTTCACAGCTACAACATTAATGTGATGAACACATAATTGCTCCAATAATTATAGTCCAATAATATGACATATGATTCTGAAAAAGGCCATTCTGCATAATGAGTACTTTTGCTACTTTAAGTATATTGTGATACCAATACTTTTGTACGTTTACTTAAGTACGATTTCGAATGCAGGACTTTTACTTGCAACAAAGTATTTTTACACTGTGGTATTGCTACTTTTACTTAAGTAAATGTTCCGAATACTTCTTCCACCACTGGATTTAACTAATTCCTTGCCCTCCTTGGTCCAAGAGGGGAGCTAATTCGTTAAATCGGGTGGTGTGGTGCATGGTTGGAACAAATACCCGCAGACACTGCGGCCCTTGAGGCCTGGAGTTGGGCACCCCTGCAGCAGGGGGGACACGCAGTGACGGGGACACCCTTCAACTGGGTTACCTGGATTCAAGCCTTCATGTCGCAATGTAATCCGGGGGGGGGGGGGGGGAGCCGACCTGACCTTGGTAGGGGGAACCGCTCTTCTTCCTGCATATCATAACCCCTTCCGATTTCTTCTGGAGACTTCTCTGCCGAAACGGATTCGGGTAACCAGCAAGTGTACCCCCCCCCCCTCCACCTATCAGAGACAGCCATGTTTGGAGCCTTCGCGTCTTCATTACTCCCCCTGAGCGGCTCGCTTTTCTGGCACAGAGGGCTAATCTGCAACCAACGAAGCACCGCGGTGACACACTGACACACATTACCTAACTGGGCCAACCGGCTCCCTGGCAAAAGCCTGATGTAACACTGGCCTACTTGTATAGCTAGCCTCTCCTACAGCCCCCCCCCCCCACACACACACACACACACACGCACACACATGCCAGCTTAACATACGTAAATGCCTCCGACATTCCTCTCATGTATATAATCAGGCAGAAACACAGACATAAAGCCACAGACACGCTCTCTTCTGATTACAGCCTCTGTGCCGACGGCCCATATTCTGAACTCCAGCACTCCGACGCCCCGGTACATCTGACACCCACCACATGACCGTAAGGAGGAACATAAGGAGGACTCGGGGTTTAACAAGATTAAATTTTGCACACACACACAAAAAAAAAAAATAATAAATCCTCCCCGACCTCGGACATATTCGTTTTCACGCGCTCGTTCCCACACCTCCACACGCTGACCTACAAAGCCACAGAATATCTCAGCTTGTGACTTAATTTTCTTCTTCTGGCCCCAGACACATGCGTAAGAGGACGAGGGTCAGGTTGGCGTTAGATATCTATTCACCGTGGACGCCGCCGTTCTGCATCCAGAGCATCTCGGTGTGACTGACCTACTACACAAAGCCCAGGGCAGAGCCGGTCTGAGCCTGTCTGCCACCCAGCCCTCCACCCCCCCCCCCCCCACCCCGGCCCAGTCCGGCTCCGTTCCGCGTATAGGCTAAATATAGACGAGGAAACGCTGGCCTCATCACTTTATATAAGAGTCGTTTCATGCCAGAACCGCCCTACTTATTTCATTTCTTGATCATAACACTCTTGTTTGGCTCCCTTGCTCGCGCTGCAGAGCCGGGGGGGGGGAGGAGGAGGAGAAGGAGCAAATAAACTTTCTTGCCATTGACATTATTTTTTATTTTTTTCTGCTGCTGCTCCCGAGAGGACGTGCGATTTATAGCGCGAGCGAACGACAGTATGACATGAGACTGCACTGGCTTGATTACACAATCCTTCCCTAAATCCAGATCCGGGACCGGCTGCTAATCAGGACCATATAGGGCCGACCTGAAAAAGAAAAAAAGTCCTAGTTGCGCTAGAGAGCAATGGGGCGCTGTGTCGCTCCATAATCCCGTTTCTCTCCGTCTCTCTCTCTGTCTCCCACCCTCCTAAATGACAAAACGGGGTCATGTTCATAATAACGTAAAGGTCAAAAGGGAGGGGCCGGGGAGGGAGAGGGGGGGTGGATTTAGGGGAGGGGAGGGGGGGGGGAGCAGCAGCCAGCTAGCCCAGTGCACCAACCTGATCTAAGCCTGCAAACAAAGCAGCTCTTTGAGGCTGACGCATCAACGCCCTTCACAATACTCCCACTCACACAACACACAAGCAAACAAACACACACACAAGTACACACACACACAAGTACACACTCGCATATTTGCAAATGGATACAGACAGACCCCGCGCGGCCAAGAGGTTGCCACCGTGTTCAGTCTGAGTTGTTTTGAGGGTTTTCTTACAGTAGCCAGGCCGGCACACAAGGGGGGACAGTGTCAAGGTGACATCCGCTGCCAAGAACAGCACGGCTCTGGAAACATTCTGCTGTGTCCCCCATTTTCCTGATTCGACTTGAACAGCCGCTGCACCGCAGCTTGCATAAACAGGTCAGGAGGAAAGTAGGTCACTCCGAGCGGGAAGGGAAAAGCAAAGAGAAACTGAATGAGAGCGCGAGCGAGAGAGGGAGGGAGGGAGGGAGGGAGGGAGGGAGGGAGGGAGAGGATGGATAGGTCACTGAAGGTTGCAGCTCTATCTGCGTCACTCCGAATGCGTCTATGGCGAGATATAGAGGCTCCTGGCGAAGGGAGCAGAAACAGGGCTCTCATGTTACCTGGTTCCTCCCCACAGCCGGGACGAGAGGGTCACTGGAACAGCCATCCACCGGGGGGGGGGGGGGAGAAAGAGAGAGAGAAGAAATGAAGAGAGCCATTAAGGCGGAGATGGAGGGAATCAAGGGAAGATGACAGAGAGCGATGGAGACACAGAGAGAGAGCAGGAGGGAAGGCGGGGGGGGGGGGACCCCGGGATCACAGGGGCCTGGCAGGGTTTCAAGGTGACACACTAGAAACCCTCTGGCACATTATTTGGAGCAGGCTCCCGGGTGCCTGACCCGGCTGAGGCGGTTCACAGCAGAGACAGGTTCAACTCGAGTTATAAAACTGCAAAAAAAAAAAACTGGACCATTTCCACGCCTGCACACAACACAGCTGTTGGGGAGACGTCGGCGAGTTGTGTCACAACCTGCGTATTGCGAAATGCAGCCAGCTGAAATCATATAACAGGACTTAAGAATTGTGTCGTAACGATGTTGTCAGCGCACGGTGAGCCGCGTTGCATGCGAATAATAAGCGAAGCGAGCACTCGATACGTGCGCTGACGCTTTTACTGCTTCGCCAAATTACACAACCTGCACTGGGTTGTGTAATCCGCCCAAAAACAACCAGCGGACGGTGCTGACTTTTAGCTCAGCCTGGACAAACAAGAACCGCAAACCGTATTGCTTAGCATCCGCTATAACGAGGCGGACACACCTATGCACACATAAACACACATTACATGCAGTCTGTAGTGACGTGTGGCCTTCCTGCACGCTGCAGTTACCACAACCCCATCGTACGTGTATCACACACGGCCAAAAAAAGGTTCGATGCCCGTTATAAGAGTCCGGTAAGGCAAGGCAAGTTTATTTGTGCACCACATTTCAGCATCAAGGCAACTGGAAGTACTTTACATAAAACATATAAAAGGCATTAAGACAGACATGTAAAGGCAATATAAACCGATACAAAGACACTTAAATACAAATAAGAAGATCGAGTAGGAGCTACAGTGCGGTGTAAGGTGATAATCCAAAAAGTCGAATTTGGTTTAATCGTAGGCAGCAGCAAACAGGGAAGTCTTCATCCGAGATTTGAAAGAACTGAGAGTTGCAGCAGACCTGCAGGTTTCTTTCTGGGAGTTCGTTCCAGATATGTGGGGCATGAAAACTGAAAGCTGCCCCTCCATGTTTACTTTTGACTTTGGGGGACAGAAAGCAGACCTGTCCCAGGCCACACGAGAGGTCTGGGTGGTTCGTAGTGTGTAGCAGGAGATCAGAAATGTATTTTGGCATCCGGGTGGCGTGGTGGTCTGTTCTGTTGCCTACCAACACGGGGATCGCCGGTTCGAATCCCCTTGTTACCTCCGGCTTGGTCGGAAGTCCCTACAGACACAATTGGCCGTGTCTGCAGGTGGGAAGCCGGGTGTGGGTATGTGTGCACTAGCGCCTCCTCTGGTCGGTTGGGGCGCCTGTTCAGGAGAGAGGGGGAACTGGGGGGAGCAGCATGATCCTCCCACGCATTATGTCCCCCTGGTGAAACTCCTCACTGTCAGGTGATAAGAAGCAGCTGGCGACTCCACATGCATCAGGGGAGGCATGTGGTAGTCTGCAGCCCTCCCCGGATCGGCAGAGGGGGTGGAGCAGTGACCGGGACAGCTCAGAAGAGTGGGGTAATTGGCCAAGTGCAATTGGGGAGAAAAAATAAATGTATTTTGGTTCTAAACCATTCAGTGCTTTATCAACCAAGAGCAGAGTTTTAAAACCAACTCTTTGACGGACAGGAAGCCAGAACTGGAGCAATGGCGATCCACTTCTTTGGTCTTAGAGAGGTCTCGATTTTTCTTAGAAAGACCTGCAAAGACACCGTTACAGCGGTCGGGTCGACTGAAGACAAATGCGCGGACAACTTTTTCCAAACCCTGCTTAGACATAAAAACTTTAATTCTCGATATATTCTTCAGGTGGTACGAGGCTGGCTTTGTAATTATCTTAGTGTGGCTATATTGAAATTCAGGTCCGAGTCCACGTCTACACCAAGATTTCTGGCTTTTAATCGTTCCCCTTTGGCTCCGAAGACAGTTACTTCAGTTTTATCTTCGTGTAATTGAAGAACATTCCGAGACATCCAATCATCGATCAAAGTAGCTGCAGGGCTCCAAGAAAGAACAAAGTAAACACCACATAAACAGAGTATTACACTATATCATCTCCATTTAGACTATGGGCTGGGACACTCTGGCCCGGAAGAAAGTGTGTTACGAGATATGAACCGTATCCTAGCACTGTGGACTTCCTGGCACTAAGCCCTGGGTCAAGAAAGCAGGGCAGGGAAAAAGTAAAAAGAGTAAACTCATTTCTTCTTCACGTCGCTACTCTTCTTCTACCCAGGGGGCTCAGAACGCACCCAACCCGAACTTTCATTAGAGAAGTTAAAGAGCGAGAGAGACGGAGGGGCCGACAGCAACTGAAACAGAGAAAGGGTGGGAAGGAAGAAGCAACAGAGAAACATAAACGTTATGAGGTAACGCAGGGGAGAAGAAAAGGTGTGTGTGTGTGTGTGGGGGGGGGGTGGGGGGGTTGGTGGTGGTGGTGAGGGAGGTGGTGGTAGTGGGGGGGGGGGGGGCTCTGTTAATATGTGGTATGTTTGTGATCAAGAGGCAAAGGTAGATAAAAGGGTTAGGGGTTTGTTTCCAGCTGTTCTTACAGTTAGGCTGAAGTAGTACATGGTCCCCAGGTGAGATTAAAGTTAGGTTTAAGCCCAGGCTTAGACTGGTAATCGTCTTTTGCATGGAAATCGCGGCAGGTCACAGCTTGGGGTGGAGGGTAACGAGCAGACATGAGAGGTTAAGAGTGCATGGCGTCTATGAAATTCCCCCTAATGCGGCTGTTGTGCAACTTCAGCCAAACTGGTCTGAAGCGGCTGGATGAGTGAACAGAGCCGGAGCGGGGAGTGGCCTGGCCCTGGTTCAGCTTTGGGCTCGCGGCCCCCCCCCCCCCTTCGCTTTGCTTCCTCCTTGTTTCCATTAGCCTCTGTGGGTCATGCACACACACACACACACACACACACACACACACACACACACACACACACACACACACACACACACACAAATACACCACCTGTATCTTTCCTCTATTCGGTAGCATGACTTACAAAAGTGATGTATGAGGTGGAGTCCTAGGCCTGACACAAATACCATGAATTTTGCCATACGCACATCTATTTCCACCCTCAGGCAGAAATAGATGTGAACAAGACGGTAAATTAATCCCCTGGAACGGTTGGCAAATGCTTTGCAGTATCTGTAGTGTAAGGAGAAGGCAACATGCACACCACTTGCTTTGTCCCTTAGGTGGTGCAGGGGACAAATTCCCCCAAACACCCAATTCCAAAGAAAAAAAAATCAACTCCTGCATTCACTTATCACCTCTTCATTGATTTATTAAAAAAGAAAGTCAACATTTAGGCCACAAGGACCTTTCTCAAGACATATCCATCACAAAGTGACACAGTGCCGAAATAGGAGTCAGCCCTATGTTCCCTCAGCCCTGTGGGTTAGCTATCAAATAGGTTAGCTATTGGTTAAGGATAGTCAAGGTAAGCGTTGGGTTAAGGTTAGGGTTAGGTAGGGGCTGAGGTTAAGTCATGTTAAGGTAGGTTAGATAAAGTCTGGGTAAGTTCAATGACTCAGATGGGTCAGCAACAAAAATATGCAACACTTCCTGTTTTGACTGCAGCCTAGAAGAAGTTGTTCCTTTATAACTTTCACATTTTTTTGGATCATCAAAATTCTTTTAATAACTTCTGACCGTGTCACTGCCCGATCAGAGTCAACAGTAGATGTGAGTCACACATGCATACGGCTGACTCAGATCAGGCAGCAACAGAGAGCAGCGTTGGTTGAGTGAGCTACAGAGTGAATGAAGAGAGGGAGTGGCAGTAGCTAGCAAATCCCCAGACAGGCTTCGGCACGTACAGAATTCAGCTGCCAGGGTGCTCACTCGCACCAACCCATGGCAACACATCACTCCCACCCTTGTCCACCTTCACTGGCTCCTGGCCAAATCCCGTATTTCCTATAAAATCCTCCTCCTCACCTATAAATCCCTGCATGCCCTTACCCCCCAGTACCTATCAGACCTCCTCAACCCCTATAATCCGTCCCGGAATCTGCGGTCCGCAGACACGGGCCTGCTTTCCATCTCCCACACCAAGCTGCGGACTTTTGGGGATAGAGCCTTTAGTGTGGCACCCCCCCCACCCTTTGGAACTCTATTCCAGCAGAGATCCGCAATGCTGCTTCTTTAGACAAGTTTAAAAGACTACTGAAAACCAACCTTTTTACTAAGGCCTATGGTCTGTAGCCTTTTCAGCTTTTTTTTCTTCTTCTTTTTTTGTTCTTATCTAGTGTAAAACGTCCTTGGGCTCCTTGAAAGACACTGTACAAAACTAAGTTGTTGTTGATGATGATATTGTTGTTGTTATATTATTATTATTATTATTATATCACTACTATAATATTATAATATACTCATAAACACAATAAAATATAGTATAGGCTATTAATAATAATAATATGCTATACTGTTTAATACTGTTGTACTATGACTATATCTCACTTTATACTATATTACAATGGAATTTAAGTATAAGTGTATACCATCTCCATGCCTCCACAGGTATGGAGGCATGGAGATGTTTAGGAGAGATGGCAGTGGAGTTTTTAACTAGATTGTTTAACACAATTTTGGAAAGTGAGAGGATGCCTGAGGAGTGGAGAAGAAGCATACTGGTACCGGTTTTCAAGAATAAGGGTGATGTGCAGAACTGTAACAACTAGAGAGGTATAATATTGATCAGCCACATCATGAAGATATGGGAAAGAGTAATAGCAGTTAGGTTAAGGGGAGAGGTGATGATTTCGCAAGCAATGGTATGGTTTCATGCCACAAAAGAGCACTACAGATGTGATGTTTGCTTTGGGAATGTTGATTGAGA
Organism: Lampris incognitus; assembly: GCF_029633865.1. Taxonomy (NCBI): domain Eukaryota; kingdom Metazoa; phylum Chordata; class Actinopteri; order Lampriformes; family Lampridae; genus Lampris; species Lampris incognitus. The sequence goes on along the minus strand of NC_079220.1, from coordinate 11,287,411 downwards.
AGTACAGAGAAGGCCAGAAGGAGCTACACTGTGTTTTGTGGATTTAGAGAAAGCATATGACAGGGTGTCGAGAGAGGAGGTGTGGTATTGTATGAGGAAGTCAGGAGTGGCAGAGAAGTATGTAGGAGTGGTGCAGGTTAAGTATGAGGGCAATGTGACAGTGGTGAAGTGTGCGGTTGGAATGACAGATGGGATCAAGGTGAGGTGGGATTACATCAAGGATCGGCTCTGAGCCCTTTCTTGTCTGCAATGGTGATGGACAGGTTGACAAATGAGATCAGGCAGGAGTCTCCGTGGACTATGATGTTCACAGATGACATTGTGATCTGTAGTGAGAGTAGGGAGCAGGTGGAGGAGAGCCTGGAGAGGTGGAGGTATGCACTGGAGAGAAGAGGAATGAAAGTCAGTAGGAGCAAGACGGAATACCTATGCATGAATGAGAGGGAGGACAGCAGAATGGTGAGGATGCAAGGAGTAGAGGTGACGAAGGTGGATGAGTTTAAATACTTGGGGTCAACTGTTCAAAGTAACAGGGAGTGCAGAAGAGAGGTGAAGAAGAGAGTGCAGACAGGGTGGAGTGGGTGGAGAAGAGTGTCAGGAGTGATTTGCCACAGAAGGGTACCAGCAAGAGTTAAAGGGAAGGTTTACAAGATGGTAGTGAGACCAGCTATGTTATATGGTTTGGAGACAGTGGCACTGACGAAAAGACAGGAGGTGGAGCTGGAGGTGGCAGAGTTGAAGATGCTCAGATTTTCATTGCGAGTGAAAAAGAAGGACAGGATTCGGAACGAGTATATTAGAGGGACAGCTCAGGTTGGACGGTTAGGAGACAAAGCAAGAGAGGCAAGATTGAGATGGCTTGGACATGTGTGGAGGAGAGATGCTGGGTATACTGGGAGAAGGATGCTGAATATGGAGCTGCCAGGGAAGAGGAAAAGAGCAAGGCCAAAGAGGAGGTTTATCAATGTGGTGAGGGAGGACATGAAGGTGGCTGGTGTGACAGAGGAAGATGCAGAGGACAGGAAGAGATGGAAACAGATGATCTGCTGTGGCGACCCCTAACGGGAGCAGCTGAAAAGAGAACAAGAAGAGTCCATACTATCTATACTATACTATATTTTTACTATTTTTCACCATATCATGTAAATATGTTCTACTGCTGTAACACCTGAATTTCCCCTCTGGGGATCAATAAAGGTGTGTCTTATTTTATCATATAACTGTCTGTCTTGGAGTATATCTGTATCCTTTGCTGTGTCATTGGCTCTGCATACTGTGTTAAGACACCTTTAAGGACAAAACACCTATGTCAGAATGTTGTTTACTGACTATAGCTCTGCATTCAATACCATTGTATGTATATGTGGTATGTGGACTGCATTTATATAGCGCTTTTCTAGTCTACCGACCATTCAGAGCACTTTACAGTGTATGCCTCACATTCACCCATTCACACACACATTCATACACTGACGGTAGAGGCTGCCATGCAAGGTGCCAACCTGCTCAGCAGGAGCAGTTGAGGGTTCGGTGTCTTGCTCAAGGACACTTCGACACCATCTAAATTGGTGTTCGGGCTTAGTGACCTTGGTCTGTACGTGGTCATATGACTTTCTGACAGGCAGACCGCAGACAGTGAGCGAAGTTTCCAGCTACTCATCTACCATAGTTCTCAAAACAGGAGCACCGCAGGGTTGTTGCATTAGCCCCTTACTCTACAGTCTCTTCACACATGACTGTGTTGCCAAATATCATAACAGCATAGTGAAATTCACAGATGACACCACAGTAATTGTACTGACAATAATTGTAATGACAACAGTGAAGATGCCTATAGGAAGGAGGTGAGGGACCTGTCCATATGGTGTCGAGATAACAGCCTCTCCCTAAGTGTTGAGAAGACAAAGGAGATAATTGTTGATTTTAGGAAGTCTAAAACGGTTCAGACACCAGTTAACATCAAGATGTCCCTGTTGAAATTGTGAAGAACTTCAGATTTTTAGGCATTCAGATCTCAGACTCACTCTCCTGGTCTCTAAACACCAGTTGTGTCATTAAGAAGCCACAACAGAGAATATACATTCTGAGAAGTCTTGAAAAAGTCACAAAAATCCTGGCCAATTTCTATCACACTACCACAGGGAGCATCCTTACTGGAAGCATACTGGTGTGGTTTGGCAACCTGGCTGAACAGGACCACAAACAACCGAGAAGGATAGTAAAAATGGCTTCAAACGTCATAGGAACAGCAATTCCACAGCTTCAGTACATGTACATACACCACCCATTGCAGAAGAAAGGCCTCAAGTAACATGGAGTACAGCAGCCACCCAGCACATGGTCTGTTCTCCATCCTTCCCTCAGGACAAAGCTTACAGAGCATCAGCGCTCCGACCAGCCGCTTCAAACACAGTCTTTACCCCCAGGCGGTCAGAATAATGAACAGTAGGCACCTTACATAGCTTCAGTGATTTATCATTTTGTGGGATTTCTTATTCATTGTTTTGTTATTAGTTATTATTTCCTTATACTATGTAGGTCTAAGGGCTGAGACAGCCAGGGAATATACATTTCATTACATTGGAAGGTACGTATATGGTCGGTTTATATAATAAAGTGAACTTGAACTTGTATCCTTTCGCTGCTATAAAAATACAGAAAGCAGACTGACTGCCAGCGTCTCACTGTTTGGTTTGTATTTGCTAATTTTGTTCCACTTTTCTCAATGATGCTCAATTACTAATACTTAAAGATGCACTATTTAGATTTTCTTTTATAAGTATTTCAAAGGGACTAAGCTGTGTTCTGACCTGGAGCGCAAGACAAGCTAAAATGATGGGGATGCAAACAGAAAAAGCCATTTCCACAATGTGAAAAACAACTTTCTGCACTTTTCATGTTACTCCATTAAATTAAATTATATAAGCACGTCTCCACAAGTTTAACCAAGGAAAATTAGCTAAATCCATGCTTGACAAACATGAGTTTTTATAACTCCTTATGACAACGAATGATTTTCCACCGCGTACGTAATCCATTTCCTGATTACTGGATTCCAAGGAAATGGAGACCAAAAAAAAAAAAAAACATCTGCATTCCCAGTAGATCATAACCCCTTGGATATAAAAATGACTCATTGAAATCGGTTGAGAAATGTGAACGTTATAGCGATTTTTATCCAGACAAAAACCGCAGCTCCCCCATTTACCTGTATTTGTTTACAGGCCAGGCTTGCCCGGTCCAATATGGTGGCGACGTTGTCGCATCGCAGCAATGGGCTGAAGCGGCCAACGCGGCGTCTTTATGTCTGTGCAAACAATGACATGGACCAGTTCCAGCAGACTGGGCCAAACACCAGAAAACAAGAGCGGAGAATGTGATCAATTTATCATGTAAGACACTGAACACTAACCATCTGTCTGGGTTAAATAAGCAGTTGTCCTTTGTCCAATACTACACAGATAACAAATAAGTCAGTTTTCTCAAGTTCACAAGAACTCTCAGACTCAAAAGAATTCTTCCCAACAGGCCAAAACACAGAACGCGCAGCTGAGTCCACGTCATGGGTCATGGATGAAACGTCACACAGGAACAAACCCGCAACACATTCTTTCACTTTTAAAGGGAAGTCCTTCCACTGCCACGTTTTGCAGACTTGTTAACTCGGACATTGAGAAATGCACAATGAATGATAATTTGACAAAATTTGAGAGAGAGAAACTTTGAAAGACTTGCAATCAGACAAGAATCTCATTATAAAACCAGCGGACAAAGGCAGTTGTGCTGCAAGATGTGTCAGATTACCAAACTGAGATGATAACTATCTCGGGGCGAAAAGTGATCCTACGTGTACCGAATAAAATGAGGTTAACCAATTTTGGGGAAAGGCTGTAAATAGAGGTGTCATATCTAAGAAAGAATTTGACTTCTTATATGTTAAATCACCCTCCATGATCCACAAATATATATATATTTCAGCGTGGGGAAGGATTTCTATTGGCTACGCTGTGGTTTTGCTATGGGCACAGTTGATGCACCAAACTATGCAAACCTCTATGTTGGCCTTTTTGAAACGAAAGACATCTTGAGTGAAGACAACAATCCTATTTGGAAACACATCATTTACTGGAACATGTTTATTGGCTATATATAATATTTCTCTGGACAGATGGTGAACAGAAACTCCTCGATTTCACCACATGGCTCAACGGCAGAAGTCCATCACTCAAGTTCAAGCTGGAGTTTGACTCTCAAAAGGTAAACGTCTTGGACCGGTGTTTAATCCAATACACAACAAGCTCATTGCAGATCTCTTTCAAAAAACCACAAATCATTATAATCTTCTCAGAACAAACAGCTGTCATCCACAGTATATTAAGGATGCCATCCCATTAGTCAATTTAGAACAAGTGAATATTATGAGGGGTAAGAGTCAAGGATTGAGGATAAACACAGCACTGAATAAAGTATTAGGAGATTCAAGAGTGGAAAAAGCCCCCTCCAAGTCTTCCATAGTATGTGTCCTTGGATAGTCAAACAGGGCACAGCAAATCATTCAATCAAAAGACACTGGCATATCCTAAATAGTGACCCACAAGTGGGTAAACTGTACAAAGATCCTCTGAGGATAACTTTCCGTAGAGGAAGAAACCTTACAGAGAAATTGGTACACTCAGATTCCCTCTATACCAGACCACTCCAACTGTTGTCACCCTTGCCAGGAGTTAATTTCAAATCTGGTCAATGCACATAATGCCAACACACACCTAGGTGCATTTCCTTCTTCCATCCTGTAACAGAAAAAGAGTATAAAATTCGGGGGAAATTTTCCTGTACAACCACTGGAGTCATACACCTCATCAAGTGTCCTTGGGGTAAACCACAGAAAGTTGAATCAGTTCATCTGAACACAACGTTTATTGGGAGAAACGTTTCATTACTCATCTAAGTGGGTTCTTCAGTCTCAATTGACTGCAGGTCCACTCTTATAAACAGCACACTCTCCCTGCAGCACTGTTGCTTTTTCTCTGAGGCACAGTGGAGCTCCATTTCATGACGTGCAACTCCTTCCAGCACGGATTTCTTCCAGGAGTGCCTATCTAGTGCAATGTGTTCCCAGTTGCTCGATGTGACGCTAACATTCTTCAGACTGGTCTTGATGTTGTCCTGGAAATGTCTCTTTTGCCCGCCGGGAGCTCGCTGACCTTCCTTCAGCTGGGAGTACAGGATCTGTTTGGGGAGACGTGTGTTGGACATGCGGGTGACATGGCCTGTCCATCTGAGTTGGTGAATCTGTCCTTCCAGCTGATCCTCAGGATCTTCCATAAGGATCTTTGATGGTATAGTTCCAGGGCCATCAGGTGCCTGCAGTAGGTGGTCCATGACTCTGATGATGATGATGAAATAAGACAGTGGCATAACGACCAAACTAACGATCGTTGTCATATGCACATGCCATGACCATATGAATGATGAAACGGTTCTCCAGTAAATGTTGTGTCCAGATGAACTGATTCAACTTTGTGTGATTTTCTTACCTGGATTATTGAGCAAGCATCAAGACTCCTTGTAGTAAAGCATGACGACCAGATCTTTGAAGACTAGAATGGCGGAACATCGTTCTGATATTAGAAATGCAAACAAAGACTGTCCAGTTACCCTTCATTTTGCACATATGGAACATCCCCCAACCTCATACTGGTATACTGGTATTGAGAGAGGCCAAATTTCCAGACAAGGAGGCAACTTGAAGGAAGCCCTCCTGAAACGTGAAGCATATTGGTTTACTGGGTTAGAGACCCTCACACCATTGGGAATGAACGAGCGCCTGGATCTCAGGGTTTTCCTTCGAAACAAACCCAACCTACTGCCAAATCCCCAAAATAGATATATTTTTTTTATAACTGAGCTGCATGTTTTATATAAAAAGCTTTTTCTACCATGGTATAAACCATTTTACATAGAGATGGACTCCTTTCGCCTTTTGTTGTCTTGTGGGCTATGTCCGGGCCCTTTTCTATTTGATTATTTTGATTGATTTGAGCCCGTTGACCCCCCCCATGTATAACATGTATGCACTTTTTTGGGGGGGGGGGCTTGTCCTCCCGAACATGTGTTTTGGTTTGTATATATTTTGTATGTTTTTACATGGACGAGTCTAAAGTTCCGGGACCCCACGTGGCATGTGTATACTGCAGACTTGGGCTAAGTCTTCTGGTGATATCACAGGGAGTCTGAATGTGTACAACTGCGGTTGTTGTGAAAGATTGCTGAATGAATGGGCTGTTGTGTGCGACCGTGGACACACCTCCACAACACAGCTGTGGACTATCATGCAGTTACGGGCTGCATCTAAGCACCGTGTCCCCTTGTGATCGGCACGTCTTGAGGAAGGTTCTTGTGGCCGAAGCGTCAACTCCTTTTAAAAAGTCAGAGCAGAGGTGATAAGTAGATGCAGGAATTGACTCCTTTCCCCCTTTGCAGCGGTATCTGTAGTGCGTCAGCTTAACTGAGAATTACTCAGTAGATTCCCGCAAAGGCAGCTGTGTCTCACCAGGTGTTAGGAAAAGGAAAAGGAATCGGCATGAGAGAGAGAGAGAGAGAGAGAGAGAGAGAGAGAGAGAGAGAGAGAGAGAGAGAGAGAAGGAAAAAAAGAAGAAAGAATTCATCACACCAGGAAAGTGAATTAATCCATAAATACTCTCATCTATCTTCATACGGACTTCAGTCACTTGCTGAAATTGTCTGGTATTAAACGCCTACTGGGCATCAATCATATAACTCAACAGCTACACTCCAGCGTATGGAGAGGGGCAGATTCCTGGGCAAATACGAGCTCTCGGCGAGGTAGCAAACAGCCACAGTGGTAAACCTGCTACTGAATGGCACTGCAGCCAACCTGGGCTGGGGTTGTTATCCGCAGTGCCAGGCTCTCGCCATTACATAACTACTGCTCTCATCAGAAAGTAGGTCATCGGAGAAAAGAGCTGAAACAGAGACAGGATATGAGAGAGAGAGAGAGAGAGAGAGAGAGAGAGCGAGCAAGACAGGGTGAAATACAGAAAGATGTGTGCATGTGTGCATGGCAGTATGCAATAATCAGGATAAGTGAGGGCAGAGTGAGTGACGACGGAGGCCCAGGGGCCACATCGAGTGAGTGGGAAAACAACGCCGGGAGCAAAACAAAGGGCTGGTTGTGTCTTAGCTCCATAGATTTCCTTCCTGTCGGGCCACAAGGCCGTCTACCAAGTCAGGCAAAAAAAAAAAAAAAAAAAAAAAAAAACCCCAACAAGAAAAAAATTCCGTGCAATACATCACCCCACTACTGCCACACCCCACATACACACGCACAAAAACAAACACAATGCACACAGGCACGCAGGCAATCATGAAGCAGCCCAACCGGCTGGCATCTCCCCCCTTCAATAAGCGCTTTCACTTGCAGATGTGATGTAAGGCGTTTGGGGTGCCAGCGTGACACAACACCAAAAATACTGGTGTTTGTTTTTTCTTCTGCGCTCTGGCACACGACACGGCAGCCCCGCCTAAACCACATGGGGCCACTGCAAAAGCTCGCTCGCTGCAAAAGCTGCCGCGCTCTCCTCCCTGAGCCGCCATGCGCCCAACCCACCCTTTTCAGGTGGTGAGGACCGACGGGGGGGGGGGGGGGAGGTCGAGACTACCCTCAGCAAGGAGGGACGACCTCGAACCTATGGAGGTGGTACAGCTAGACGTGAGACTACATGTCAGTTTGTCAGTGAGTGGGTGAGTTAGAAGCCAGATTTGTGAGGCATCTAAAAACTGCTGATAAAAGACGGGTGTCTGGGTGGTGTGGCGGTCTATTCCGTTGCCTACCAACATGGGGATCGCCAGTTTGAATCCCCGCGTTACCTCCGGCTTGGTTGGGCATCCCTACAGACACAACTGGCCGTGTCTGTGGGTGGTAAGCCGGATGTTGGTATGTGTCCTGGTCGCTGCACTAGTGCCTCCTCTGGTCGGTCTGGTCGAGGGGGAATAGCGTGATCCTCCCACGCGCTAAGTCCCCCTGGTGAAACTCCTCACTGTCAGGTGAAAAGAAGCGGCTGGCGACGCGACATGTATGGGAGGAGACATGTAGTAGTCTACAGCCCTCCCCGGATCGGCAGAGGGGGGTGGAGCAGTGACCGGGACGGGTCGGAAGAGTGGGGTAATTGGCCGGCCACAGCTGGGGAGAAAAGGGGGGGGATCCAAAAAAATGAATAAATCCTTGTGCAGAGGTGTAAAAACCCGGTCCAGAAAGTAAAAACCCTAACCGTGTCTTTACTCCACCCATATGCTAAACCATCAGATTGCGCCGACTAGTTTCCCAAATCAGCTGGTTTAATACATGGATGGAGTAAAGACACGGATAGGGTTTTTACTTTCTGGACTGGCTTGGTTTAATACATGGATGGAGTAAAGACACGGATAGGGTTTTTACTTTCTGGACTGGCTTGGTTTAATACATGGATGGAGTAAAGACACGGATAGGGTTTTTACTTTCTGGACTGGCTTGGTTTAATACATGGATGGAGTAAAGACACGGTTAGGGTTTTACTTTCTGGACTGGGTTTTTACACCTCTGTGTCCTTGTGTATACAAATGGTACGATAGAGGGACCGTCAGTTCACTGGCGGGGCCCTTCGTGTACCGGTCCACTATTGTTCTGAGAAGCCACAACACACAGGTTGATCAAGCACAAGTTTGAATCTTCGGCATATATACTCTAGGGGGGGTTCAAAGAGAGGGAAATCTCGATTCGGCTCCCGTTAATGGTTTCGCCGTTATAAGGGGGCCGGTTAATTTCAAAGCTCCTCTATTTAGCGCCGACTTCCGCCGCCCCTCCGTTGAGGCCGTTCCACGTTTTATCTCCCGCCGGAGCAAAGCGGCGGGGCCCCGTTCCCCCACTTCGCGAGGCACCGGGGCTTGTTTCCCCCGTGCACGTCGCGAGGCTCTCTTTCCACGAGCGAATATTTTTAACGGAAAAACCTAATCGGTCATTTGCCCATCCTTATCTATCATATCACCATACGACGTTATCGGCGGTTAGACAGGGATTTATAATGCGGGACAAAGAGCGTCCAGGTCAGCGGGTCAGCATGTTTACAGCGTGACGGACGGCAGCGGCAGCGTGCAACGTGAGCTCCGGGCCGAGTGTGTGGCTGATAACGCAGAAGAGGGCTATAAAACGATACTGCTGCATTAAGGTCATAAGACCGGCTGTGATAATCTCATTTAAATATTGACTCTGGCGCTATCGGAGGCATTATGAGGGATGAATTTACTGGTAATGCACAATGGGTAATATAAAACCGCTGAAGCATGCGCAAACAATTAAATGTAATGTTTTCTTTTCTTCTTCTTTTTTTTTACTGACGTGGTCTGCACGCGGCCACGTATTAGCTCCCGGTGTCACGGCGGTGGGTTAATACACCTTGAATAGGCGCGCTATAGCGCCCCTGCCGTACTCAGACGCGTTCATCATTTCTGTGCTGTAGGGATCCTAAATGGGCGACTCGGACCCCCTTCACGTCGCGTTACAATCAGCTAAATCCATCCTATCAGAAACCCGGCGGCGGCGGCGGCGCAGTGGTTAGCGCGGTCGCCTCACAGCAACAAGGTCGTGGGTTCGAGCCTGGGGTAGTCCAACCTTGGGGGGGGGGGGTCGTCCCGGTTTGGATAACGGATGGATAGACACCCGGGTTCGTACATTAAAATACTGCCGCGAATGCGGGGGACAACGCAACCACAGGAACTGCCGCGGCCGGGACGCGAACCCGTATCGCCCGCACCGCAGGAGGCGTCGCTAACCGCTCGACTAAAGGGTCAGACCCCGCGAGCCAGCGGCCAGCGTGTCTTCTTATCCATGCACGTTACACTACTTTACATAAGGAAGGTAGCAATGAAAAAAAAAAACCCAAATCAGCTACTTCTGTCACCTCCCTTAGAGACATAGCCCCGCCCCCTCCTCCTCCGCCCCGCCCCCGGAAGCGGCGCTGACTGGATGTTTTTCAGGTGGGCCCGGTGTCCCGAGAGCAAGCTCACTCCGCCTTCCTGTGAGCGGGCGCGCACCGGCGCTCAGCGCGGGGGAGGGGGGGGGGACAGCACACACACACACACACCAAAGTATTACACAATGGCAGGCAACCCGCTGCTTTCGGTTAAAGTTGGGTAACACAAGAGTTGTGTTATTGCGGGAGCCGGGCAGGCTTGAAGGAATGTTTGTATTTTCTTTAAGAAAGCCAGGACGGGGCGGGGGGGGGCGGGCGGCGGGGGGGGGGGGGCAAGGGCCATTATGTACATGGATTGGGGAAAAAAAGAACATCATCGTGCGCCTTATCTGTGTGCGTGCGTGCGTGTGCGTGCGCGTCTGTGTGCGTGCGCATCTAAGTGATGGGAGGGTTCACTCACGGCAAATTACCCTCCCTCGCCTCAGCTCTGGTTTTGTTTTCAATTCCTCATCCGTGGCTAAAAATTAGGTCAGCAGTCACATGTGTTGTGTTTCAAAGAGACAAGCAGAGAAACAGAGGGAGACAAAAAAAAAAAGAAGAAAAAAGAAAAGACACAAAGAGACGGAAACAAGCTTGCGACCTTTTCAACACACGTTTGCAGGTAGAGCCTTAAGTGACCTCTAAGCTTATAAAAAAAAAAGCTTCATTTGTTTATTTATTTATTTATTTTGGATGGTTCGAGGCCAAAGCATCTCCTCATGCGTAGGTGTGCTGGGTAGGCGTTTCCTGCCAACGCCCAATGGCCGCCTTATGAGCACTGTTTATTTTGGACAGGCCCCGCCACACCTGACTTTCGGTAAAAGCCGCTGCCACAGGTGTCGTTGCTACGCACAGGCCAGCGCTCTGATAAGGACGTTTGCGGACGACGGGGAGCGGCGGGAATACGGAAACGGTAGCAGACCATAACAAAAGAGACGCGGTGACGCAACCGGCCCGGGGTTTCCGCTGCGCTGAACAACCCCGATTCACAACAGCGGAGAGAATCCTTACTGTCTGACAATAAGCCCCCCCCCCCCCCTCCCGGCAGAGTGGGCTTGTGGTATATGTGGGATCCAGATGTGAATCCCGACCGACTCCCCGGTCGTCTGATCTAAGGTAAACCAGTGAAAGGTGCTCGAATGGTAATTGCCGACGAGGAAGGCCAAACGATGCTGCGTGGCGCGGCGCCTCCACATGCTATCATGTGGCGGAATCTTACACGTTACTCATCTGCTGTTTCAGACAAAAATAGGATTTGAGTCAATCGGCCCCTTTGTTGGGCTTCCACACATCTCTGAAGGCAGCACGGGGCATGCAGCAGGCAGAATGTAGGTCAGCTCCTCCCCGCTCCTCCGCTCCGGCCCCTGCCCTTCCCGCATCCTTCCACCGAACAAGTTTTCATGCCGCTGGAACCTCGCGTGAACCTAGCGCCATCGCAACGCAGCTGCGGCCTGTCAGGCTGCGGGGTAAGAGAGGGGGTAAGGAGGCTGGTGGTGAGAGATGGGGGGGAGTTTTTGAGGGTGGGGGGTGTGTGGGGGGGGGCTAGGGGCAAAGAGAGGCTCTAGCAAAGTAGGGCATTGCGGAGAAGCTGACTTGGCCCTCCTACCGTGGTCTCTGTCTGTTGCCTCCCCTCTGGAAACGGGCACCCGCCCCACCCCACCCCACCCCACCCCACCCTCCCGCTCCCTTCGCTCCTCTTGACTTCTGAGAAAATCCGTTCCGGGCTCCAGGAATTCTGACCATATACAGCAGTCAGTGGAATCGCAGACTGACAAGAGTAAACTGTAGTCACGTTTCTCTCCTGGCACCGGCCTAAAGCCCGTCTTAAAGGCCGCCTGCAGGAATGCACCGCACATCCACAGGCGGGACCACCACCTCCCCCCCACCCCCGACTTGGAAAACGGCCGTTAGCATTCAACGGTTCTGCTTTGGTTTTCCACCAGCGCTGACACGGGGGCCGTGACCGCTTGTCTGTTTGCGAGGAACACAAGCGGGGAGAGGAAGGAAAAAAGGGCCGCCGGAGCCCATGGAACAAGGCCGCCTTTTAAGGAGGACAAAAAAAAAACAAAAACAAAAAAACAAAGGGCGTGTTTGATTTTCCGGTTCAGGAGTGGAATTGGGGGGGGGGGTGGTGAGAGAGAGAGGAGAGGAGAGGAGAGGAAAAAGAGAAAGGGACCAAGGGAGAGGCCAAGAAAGAGCGAGACAGACCATGGAAGAAAGAGAGCGAGACGGGGCAGCGAGAGAGAGAGAGAGAGAGAGAGACGGGCAGCGAGAGAGAGAGAGAGAGAGAGAGAGAGAGAGACGGGCAGCGAGAGAGAGAGAGAGAGAGAGACGGGCAGCGAGAGAGAGAGAGAGAGAGAGAGAGAGAGAGAGAGAGAGAGACGGGCAGCGAGAGAGAGAGAGAGAGAGAGAGAGAGAGAGAGAGACGGGCAGCGAGAGAGAGAGAGAGAGAGAGACGGGCAGCGAGAGAGAGAGAGAGAGAGAGACGGCAGAGAGAGAGAGAGAGAGAGAGAGAGAGACGGGCAGAGAGAGAGAGAGAGAGAGAGAGACGGGCAGAGAGAGAGAGAGAGAGACGGGCAGAGAGAGAGAGAGAGAGAGAGAGAGAGACGGGGCAGCGAGAGAGAGAGAGAGAGAGAGACGGGCAGCGAGAGAGAGAGAGAGAGAGAGAGAGAGAGACGGGCAGCGAGAGAGAGAGAGAGAGAGAGACGGGCAGAGAGAGAGAGAGAGAGACGGGCAGAGAGAGAGAGAGAGACGGGGCAGCGAGAGAGAGAGAGAGAGAGACGGGCAGAGAGAGAGAGAGAGAGAGAGAGAGAGACGGGCAGCGGAGAGAGAGAGAGAGAGAGAGAGAGGAGAGAGAGAGAGAGAGAGAGACGGGCAGAGAGAGAGAGAGAGAGACGGGCAGAGAGAGAGAGAGAGAGACGGGCAGCGAGAGAGAGAGAGAGAGAGAGACGGGCCAGAGAGAGAGAGAGAGAGAGAGAGAGACGGGCAGAGAGAGAGAGAGAGAGAGAGAGAGAGAGACGGGCAGCGTGAGAGAGAGAGAGAGAGAGAGAGAGAGAGAGAGAGAGGTTGATGGGGGTGATTTTTATTTTCTACTCAGACAGGAATGTGAGCCGCTGCCAGGGCCCCGGCTCTTTGGAGGCCCCTTGTAGCAGCTGACTATGTGAGGGTGTAGGCGGATGACTACAGCCTTCCGTTAAGTCTGCTAGTCGGGTCAGTGTGTCATATGCTGGGGAAGGCCGCACACACACACACAGACACACACACATACGCTTGCACAATGCACACGCATCACAATACTGTCAGATACCCGCGCGTGTGTGCGTGTGCGTTGGATTAAACCCCAGCTACCGGAGGACAGGAACTTAACTCTTCCGCTGGATGTATTCATTTTCAGTGAATCCCTCCACATCATTGCATTGGAGCCCTTGAACCCCCCACAAAGCCCCGATTCACCGGGTCATGGACTCCACGGCGTGCCGACAGCCTTCAGCGAGGATGCCGGTGTTTACTACAGCGCTTCCCATAGTTTTATTATTTTTTTTGTTACAAAGTTGTGTATCTCTACTTGGAATAGCGTGTTCCACCAAAATATCCGACTGGACAGCTGGGGCCTGAAAACACACCCCATCCCACCACCACCACCACCACCATCGCTGGCCCTAGCCCACAGTTGTGACATGCTCCATGATGGATGCATGAACACATGTAGTTGTTTCCATTCCCTAATCCTCTGTTAGCATGAAACAGCAGGAACCCTCCATTAGACAGGGCCGTATTTTTAAACCCCCCCCCCCCCGGTGTCTAGTGTTTCCACCCCGGGCTGCAACTGCAGACCCTTGCTTTTCGCTGGAGGATGCGGGGCTCTGTAAGGGCAGTTTGCCGCCGTGCCCCGTTCGCGTCAGGAGGGATTGGGCGTGTGAATTCTTTCAGACATAACTCCCAGCTTTGATGTAATGGACAGTCCCGTTGAGGATCTGACTGTTGTTCTGTGCAATTCGTGCCGTGACGCTCGGGCGTCACGTCTTGCCCTGCCGTTGGCTGAACGTCCGTTGGGCGGTGCACCTCCCCAGATATGTGGTAGGCACTGCGGGATGAATCCCAACCAGCACATCACTATCAACCCCTGTTCAAATGCACACGTTGTCAATCATTAATAATCGATCTTTAGGGTGGCGTGGTGGCCTATTCCGTTGCCTACCAACACGGGGATCGCCGGTTTGAATCCCCATGTTACCTCCGGCTTAGTCGGGCGTCCCTACAGACACAACTGGCCGTGTCTGCGGGTGGGAAGCCGGATGTGGGTATGTGTCCTGGTTGCTGCACTAGCGCCTCCTCTGGTCAGTCAGGGCTCCTGTTAAGGGAGGAAGGGGGGGACTCGGGGGAATAGCGTGATACGACGTCCCCCTGGCGAAACTCCTCACTGTCAGGTGAAAAGAAGCGGCTGGTGACGCCACATGTATGGGAGGAGACATGTGATGGTCTGCAGCACTTCCCGGATCGGCAGAGGGGGGTGGAGCAGCAACTGGGACGGGTCGGAAAAGTGGGGTAATTGGCCAAGTGCAATTGGGGTGAAAAAGAGGGGGAAAAAATAATAACAATCGATCTTTGAGGTGCCCCCCCCCCGACTCTGCACTGACTGGATCAAATTTAACAGGTCCATCCATCCATTATCCAAACGGCTTATCCTGCTCCCCGGGTCGCGGGGATGCTGGAGCCTATCCCAGCAGTCACTGGGCGGCAGGCGGTGAGACACCCTGGACAGGCCGCCAGGCCATTGATCAGATTTAACCAGGGATCACAGCTTATCGAGTGTATTACAAGGCCAGAGCAGGCGTCCATGTTTTACACCGTCACCGTGTGGCCTCGCCAGTTCGGCAGCAGTTTCAGCAGCAAAAGCAGACCGGGTGAAATAATGAGGTCAGGGTGATCGGTCCTTATCGCTAGGATGTTTTGACGCTTTGAATTCAAATATTGTTGCTTGCCCCAGGAGAATAAAGTCCTCCAAAGAGAAAATATCTAATGACCCAGTTCAGCTGCTTTTAATACAGCCAAAAGTCACTCGAAAAACACACCCAGCGCGCGGTAAAATCAATACGATCCGCTTCTGCTGGTCTTCCAACTGAGTAAATAAATAGGCCTCATGCACCAATGAGTTCACCGCATCTAGCCACACTTTCGGAGGTGTGGACGAGTGTGATCATCCAAAACAGACCTCCGGTTGAGGAGGGAGTGTCCCAGCCGCTGCCCCTCTGCTGATCCGGGGAGGGCTGCAGACCACCACAAGCCTCCTCCGATACATGTGGAGTCGCCAGCCGCTCCTTTTCACCTGACAGTGAAGAGGAGTTTCACCGGGGGGGAGGTAGTGCGCGGGGGGATCATGCTATTCCCCTCAGTCCCCCCCGAACAGCTGCCCCGACTGACCAGAGGAAGCGCTAGTGCAGCAACCAGGACTTCCCACCCGCAGACACGGCCAATTGTGTCTGTAGGGACGCCCGACCAAGCCGGAGGTAATACGGGGATTCAAACCCCTTATCTCCGTGTTGGTAGGCAACAGAATAAACAGCTACGCTACCCGGACGCCCAAGGGAGGGAAGGGTTTTAACCTGACAATGCCCACCTAAGGCGATATTTTTCAGTCATGTAGCTCCAGCCACATGGTCGATAACACCAGTGACTCCCTAACGCCTCCGTCCCATAAATGGACACAGAAAAGAGTTTGCAAGGTGAACAAGCTAATTCGGTGTGGATATAAGGTGTTGCCTTCCTACTGATTTTAGCTCATTATCATTTGAGTCCAGGCGTCATCTTCGCACACTTGACAAATCCTGTGCGGTGTGGGGAGAAGTTCAGAATGCACTTCCTCCGTAACTTGGCTCTGCGGTGTGGAATCCGTCTCAAACAGGTTAGTCTGGAGTTTTCCGCTGAACGACAGCCAAACATACCATAAATACTCCTGATTTGGAGTTTTGAGTAAACTCATGTGTGGTGACTGTTTAAATCACACTGACGGGCTTACCTGTGTCTGAAGGAGCTGCACTCGGAACAAACGGGACCGTCGGCTGAGTGTGTACTGTACACACTTCACCACTACTGTTAGTGTATTTATTTCATGCACGCTCAATAATCCGGGTAAGAAAACCACAGAAAGTTGAATCAGTTCATCTGGACACAACATTTATTGAGAGAAAGAAATTTTCCATCACTCACCTCTTCGGTCTCAACTGACTACAGGTATCCCCACCCCTGATACTGCTTATAATGGCTGCCCAAGTGTAAACCAGTGGTCACTCTGTATGTGGCGGGAGCGTCGGAACAGCCGAGACGAGTATTTTCCAAACATCGCGTCTCAGTCGCTTTCAAACACGCCGCGGCAGAAACTGGTCCACCACAAGGATCGGGTCCCCCGGCACAAACAGAGCAATATAGTGTTAAGCTGTTAAGTGCCAGGAGGATTGCTGTGACTTGTACATCAGGGGAACCAAACAGACGCTGGCCAAGAGGATGGCCCAACACAGGAGAGCTAACACGTCAGGCCAGGACTCCACAGTCTACACCATCTACAGGCCAGGGGCCACTCTTTCAGGGATGAGGATGCGCACATCCTTGATAGGGAGGAACACTGGTTTGAACGGGGAGTCAAAGAGGCCATCTATGTGACGAGGGAACGAGGGGCCTAAGAGTACATCTGTCACCATCTTACAGTGCTGTGACTGCAGCTATTCCCCAATCCTCTGTGACTAGTACACATGGCCATTGAAACTCTAGTTAATGGCCACAACATTGGAGCACATGAAACCGGCCATCATGCCACTGTATTGTTTATAAGGGTGGGGATGCCCGCAGTCAGTTTAGACTGATGAGGTCACCTAGATGGGTGATGAGACATTTCTGTCAATAAACCTTGTGTCCAGATGAACTGATTCAACTTTCTGTGATTTCCTTACCTGGATTATTGAGCAGCATGCACAAAGACAATCCGCAAGTCTAATTTTTAATCACACTAATACACACACCAAATGCCACAAAACTCTCAGGACAGCTGGTGAAACGCGAGTTTTTTTTTAAACCAGAATTTGTTTTATTTTAAACTCTATCTCAAGAAATTAAATGTAACTGTAATTTAGAGGAGGCGGCACGGTGGCGCAGTGGTTAACGCGGTCGCCTCACAGTAAGAAGGTTCTGGGTTCGAGCCCCGGGGTAGTCCAACCTTGGGGGTCGTCCCGGGTCGTCCTCTGTGTGGAGTTTGCATGTTCTCCCCGTGTCTTTGTGGGTTTCCTCCCACGGTCCAAAGACATGTAGGTCAGGTGACTCAGCCATACTAAATTGTCCCTAGGTATGAATGTGTGTGTGTGTGTGTGTGTGTGTGTGTGTGTGTGTGTGTGTGTGTGTGTGTGTGTGTGTGTGTGTGTGTGTGTGTGTGTGTGTGTGTTGGCCCTGTGTGATGGTCTGGCAGCCTGTCCAGGGTGTCTCCCCGCCTACCGCCCGATGACTGCTGGGATAGGCTCCGGCATCCCCGCGACCCTGAGAGCAGGATAAGCGGTTCGGAAAATGGATTGGTGTAATTTCGAGGATACACTCACTTCAGTAGCAGAATAACAGCAGTTCAACATCAACGAGTTTCAGAATCTAAATAGACGGATAATACACCAAACGGAGCCGAGAAGATTTGAATTGAGGGTGTCGCTTATTATGTTGCTGACCTCGGCCATTCAGTGTAACATCTACAGGGATCTGTGCTCGCACGGAGACGGCCATTATATCAAAATGGGCAAACGGGTTAGTGTTTCACTTTGCCTCCGCGTGTACGGACCCCATCAATGACCACAAAGCCGCTCCATTACCCCACCAAGGCATCCATTCAAGAACAGATTTACGACTTCATCCGCATGAGATGCCCCCCCCCCACCCCCCCACCAATACAGGTTCCCATTATCCAGTCTGATGTTTGCAAACAAGGTTAGCTCAACAGTGGGACGCCGCCTAACGCAGTCCCTGCTGCAGACTCAAAGCACACCGCACGGCCTCCGATTTCAACCCGAAACGCGACGTCCGCGGCAATAAAACGGGCATTAATCACATATCTGGAGCGATGACAGAAGCGTCACACAGCGGCAGGGTGTCAGCATCACCCCGGCTTACAGAAGAAAGAGGATCCGGCGGGGGGGCGAGAGAAGATAAACCTCACGACGGGCTCCCTGTGAGATAAAGGAGAGAAGATATGAAACTAGAGAAGTTGGACTAAACCCGGTTCCCTGTTACGCAAGGACTCATTAAAGAGGCCTTTTTGTGAGTGACGGCACTAGCTAACCTATGATCATCTTCTGCAAAATAAAAATCAGCAGCTGGGGGGACTCAAACAGACGCGAGCATTCAAACACAAGCAGGTGATATATACAGCTTATACATCTTGTTTGACGGCTATTAAATCACTTCCCTTTCTTGGCAAACCAGAAGGTTGGTGTTGCATTGCTTGTTTTGTACATTTTACACAATTCTCATGAATTTTTTCATGAGTGGGTGGCACGAAACCCTCCATCAAAATGTTTCGTGCACGCACGCACACGCACACACACACCTTACGAACACATTAGCGTTCATCTTGTGGTCGCCCCGTCTCTTCCACTATCCCGCCTGCTCGTTTCTTCTCTCTAAAGAGTCACACGAACATCATCGTGCGTACAGTACCATGTGACGTTGAAACTGATTCTCCCTCCCACCCACCCACACACACACATACACACCCATACACCCACACACGGAGCCTCTGGTCCTCGTTTCTCATCCGGTTCTTTCCAGAGTGGCACACAACAGGCCTCAGGTGAGTGCAACCTGAGCCCAATGCACTGACATTCAAGTGTCCCTGGAGTAAGTGTGTTAGCGGGGGGGTCAGGTGTCAGGTCAGACAGGATGCCGCTTCCTATCGGGGGGTCAAAAGTCAATGCCGCCCTGGACAAACACCGCCGGAGCCGCCTGGGGGAATCCTGCTGCAGCAAAGTCCAAATTCAAGCACACGATACCACCTATTTACAGCTTTATATCGCCCCTATTCATAACAGGGTTTTTTTCCCCAGTAACATTATCAACATTGGGGGACAACCAGCCTGTTACGATGTCTTGATGCATGCTCAGTAATGCAGGTAAAATCACAGAAAGTTGAATCAGTTCATCTGGACACAACGTTTATTGAGAGAAACATTTCATCGCTCGTCTAAGTGACCTCTTCAGTCTAAACTGACTGCAAGTATGAACGACCAAAACCACCGATTGGTTTCATATACAAATTGAATATAGGGCTGCGGGCCGTACCCCCCCTAAAGATGCACCAAGGTCAAGGAGAGACGTCCTAAGACCGTCTGCAGATGTCTCACTGTTTTTTTAGCATGGTTTTATCTGCGGGGGTTTTAATCTGTTGTGTTTGTAATGAATGGCTGTTGAGCCCTCGACCACTGCTATCTTCCATGTCTCTGTGCTGAGGAACCACAGTGTGATGAACACCATCACAGCCACTTATCATCGAGGCATATTTTATCAAAGGACCCCCAGAAAGTTGAATCAGTTCATCTGGACACAACGTTAAGTGGGAGAGACGTTTCATCACTCATCTGAGTGACCTCTTCAGTCTCAACTGACTGCAGGCATCCCCACCCATTCATTCATTCATCATCATCATCAGCCACTTCTCCGGGGTCGGGTCGCGGTGGCAGCAAGCTTAAGTAGGGCACTCCAGACGTCCCTCTCCCCAGCAACGCCCTCCAGCTCCTCCTGAGGGATCCCAAGGCGTTCCCAGGCCAGATTGGACATGTAGTCCCTCCAGCGAGTTCTGGGTCTACCCCGGGGTCTCCTCCCCGTTGGCTGTGCCCAGTGAATCTCCTAAGGCGCCCAGGAAACGTCCTAATCAGATGCCCGAACCACCTCAACTGGCTCCTTTCGACGCGAAGGAGCAGCGGCTGTACTCCGAGCTCTCTCCGAATGGCCGAGCTCCTCACCCTATCTCCACCCTTATAAACAATACAGTTGCATAACGACCGAAACCAACGATCGGTTTCATGTGCAAACAGGGGCGTGACCATTAACTAGAGTTACAATGGCCATGTGTACTATTCGCAGAGGATTTGGGAATGTTTGCAATTCAATATGGCAACAGAGGCACTCTTAAGATGTACTCGTGCCCTTATTTGCATATGAAACCGGTCGTTGGTTTCGTTCGTTATGCCACTGTATTGTTTATAAGGGTGGGGATATTGATCTTGTTGTTTCCATGCTACCCCCCTTTCTCTCTTCCACTTCCTCTCTCTCTCATTCTTTCTCTCGCTCTCTCTCACCCTTTTCCCCTCTCTCTTGCTTCTTCCTGCTCTTCCATCCTTTTCTCCTGCCCTCTTTCCCTCGTTTAACACAGCAGAGAAAGAAAGCCTCTCCTCTCTCTTCAGCCGCCCCCCCCCCTCCAAATTACAGTACACAGGAGAAGATAGTGGTGGTGGTCTGTGTGTGTGTGTGTGTGTGTGTGTGTGTGTGTAAAGAACAACAGCAAATGATTTGGAGCGCTAACGAGTGAGCCGCCCTCCAAGGAAACAGGAAATTAAAGGCGAATTAATTGGAGTAACAGCTCTGCTACCCTGGTCGTGCTCTTTAGCGCTAAACGAGTTTACACAACATAAACCGCTGATAACAGTCATCGGGACCCGAGGCCAAGCACTGGGAGGGAGCTTCATCTCACCGCCATCAATCCTATAGACGCCTTAAAGGCAAAAGCTATCACAGACGCCGCGTGAAGGCTCCCGAGTCAATACAAGAAACGCTGCTCTGGGTTTACACCGAGAGGCCCCGCTACGCTATCTTTCCACGGCACACGCGGCACCGCCGCGAGGTGCCTGACAAACTGTTCAAGGCCCCCCTCTTACTGTTTTCAAACTCTATTTACCGTGGATCCAGCCTTGGAAATACAATCAGAGTGCAGAGGGAGGGGAGGGGGGGAGAGGAGGGGCGGGCGGGCGGGGGGTCCAAACTACCCTGCAGATGGATTCAGCAGAGCTGCAGTCACCTGTTGATCCTTTTCTCTCTCTCTCTCTCTCTCTCTCTCTCTCTCTCTCTCTCTCTCTCTCTCTCTCTCTCTCTCTCTCTCTCTCTCTCTCTCTCTCTCTCTCTCTCTCTCTCTCTAACATGTATGAATTACATTTGTGCTGACCCAAATCACGTTTTTTTTTAAAGTGGGACAACAATTGAAACACTGACATTTCCACACACCACTTATTACTTTAACTTTAAATTCAGTTTTTCTATTTTTCTCTTTTGAGAAGAGCCCCCCCCCCAATTTAGCTCTTTATTTTTTTCTGATTACCCGTGATGTCGTCAGACACACTCATTTACATACAGCCAATCAGATCAAATCATAAAAGATATGAAACCCCGCCCACCTTTAACAGCCGACTTGCTCGTACTTGTCACTCAAAGGTCAGCTCATGAATATTAATGAGGAACAGACCACTACCACATAACTCTTGAGACAACTGAGAAAAGTTAGGCATAAAAAACACAATATCACTCATTTTCAAATGAAAAAGACGTCGCCGAATGTTTCAATACACCGTATTTGTGGTCTTTAGACGCGAAAAGTTAAAATCCGATCGCTGATCTCCGTTCGATTCCAGCTGATCGTCCTTTCTCTTATGCAACCCGGGTTACAAAAGCAGCGGGTGAAATATTTAACCGGAGCTTTTACTTCGGCCTGACTTATGTATGAACCGAGTGCCCCGGCCGGGGGCTGCTGGAGGCCGGCCTGCACCCGCTCCAAACTAGACAAGCCAACGGTGATTTAACGGGGCGGCTAATAAACGTCAACGCCTTGTTAACTTGAATTGTGAAGCGTGTGCCCCGCTGTTGATACTGGCATTTAAGTAAAACTAACCGAGGTTACCGCCTCGCTCTCGGCCTCCACAAATGCTAACAAAAGTCGCACCGGCTCCTGGGTATAGGGGTCAATAAACACACACACACACACACACACACACACACACACACATACCAGATTTAATATTAGTCAATTAAGGGGTTTACCTCAATCAAACAAGTGTCTTCCCTCATAGGAAAGGTGGTGGTTGGGAAATCTCATGAAACCACACATGTGCAAACACACACACGCGCACACACACGCGCGCACGCACGCACACACGCGTTATCTTCCACTCCCCCGAGCTTCTGGGAAGGGAACACAGAACCTGTGTGCACCGTTTCGCTCCGCTGCCACGTGAGTCGGTGGTAAGTAGGCCAATCTGTAAGTCAGGAGTGGCAGGAAAGGAGTGCACAAACACACGCTAACTCCATTACCTCATACCGTGGATTAGTGTCAACAGGCCCATCCATCTGTCTGGCGCTGGCCCGCTTCGAGTGACTGTAAGGAGAGCAGCGAGAACCGCTCCTCCCGCTCCTCCCGCTCGCCCCGCTCGCCCCGGTGAATCCGACCCCAGATACGAACACGCACGCACATCCATACGTACACGCATACTCGCACAACACGGTACAAGCGCACAAACCCCCAAACCCACCTTCATAGGCCGACCCGTTTATGTGAATACACAATGTGTTTACATGAATACACAGCGTTTGTGTCTCTTCCTCGTGTTGTGCGCCTTGCTTGCTGCACGCCGTGCTTGTGTCTATATGAAGACCCGCATCCATCCCGGCCCTCTTATGTGAAGCACTTCTTCTGGGAATTTGTGTATCAAAAAAAAGCATGACGTTTGACTTGCTGACACGTTGGCGTGAAAGCATGCACGCACACACACACACACACACACACACACACACACACACACACACACACACACACACACACACTGGCAAAAATCCCATACAGCCCTCGACAACGCATGCAAGACGCGCGAGGTGGCGAGCGGGTCCGGTGAAGTTACAACCGTCAGCGCTGCTGCCGAGCCGGTGCGAGCAGCCTGAGGACAAATGGAGCACTTCCTGTTCCTTGTGTCAGAAGACGAGCCCGACTGAAAGACAACAACCAAACCGCGGGGGGGGGGGGTGAGGAGGGTGTGAGGCTTCCTGGTGCAGCAATGCTAACAGGAACCCTTGATAAGCCTGCTGCTTACGTACACACACAAAAACAAAAATACACAAAACAATCACATACACACAACCCAAGCACAGGTTAGTCCTCCTGGCCGCCCAGAGAGCCAAAGCATCAACGCGTGTGAACGAAGGATTTAGAGGATTTACTGCAATGGGGAGCACCAAACCGTAAAGAGAGAGTTTTACATACGGCATTAAGAGACTAGGATATGCGGGAATGTGTGTGGCTAAAACACTCCAGTAGATTTAAATGTTAATCGTGCCGATTAATCGCCCTCTGAAATTTGGTTTCTGAATTTGCGCGCCACAAGTATGCAACATTTTTTGATCCCTTTTGTGTGCAAAATTTTATGTTAGTTTACCCAAATTTTTTTTGGCCCCGCTCCCTCTCCTTTTCTCCCCAATTGTATCCGGCCAATTACCCCACTCTTCCGAGCCGCCCCGGCCGCTGCTCCACCCCCCCCCCTGCCGATCCGGGGAGATGCTATCAACAGCTGGAAGATGCTATCAACAGCATGGACACGAGTAAAATGATGAGAAAAGAATGGATGTCAGCAATTTAGTCCGCCTAATTTGCATGCAAACGATCAGGTGGTGCATTCAACAACAGCTGCGTTCAACAATGCACCAAGCCTTCAAGTGAGGCCAGGGCACAAACAAACACAGGTCTGCAACAGCCCGACTCACATACGCAACTTAGCTACAGCACAGAGCCGTAGAGGATGTGGACAAGAAGCAGCAAACACACGACTGAGGGCGGAACAGCTGCAGGGCTTCACCTTGTTCAGCTCTCTGCACTGGCGCTGTGCTGCTGGTGCCGCTGTTTGATCCCAGCATATTAACATATGGTCTTCATGCTTTCATCATAATCCTTGTTTTATCGGCTCTAATTCTCTTTGTTTTAATGATGCTCCTGTGACTTTATCCTGACCGGGTTTTACCTTGCCCTGTGGCGCGGATCCGGCACTATGTCCTATATTTGTGTCGTATTTTGTTATTTTATCTTGACTATGTGCATTATTTGATCCTGGTGTGTAAGGCACATCGTAACGCTGTTTAGAAAGAAGCGATATAAATAAAGTTTATTATTATTATTATTATTATGCATCTGTGTAATTTCTCAGGTTCTCCAACAACAGAGACAGCCGGACAGACAGATGATCTGGACAGACAGACAGACTGACAGACAGACAGACAGACAGGCAGGCAGGCAGGCAGGCAGGCAGGCAGATGATCTGGACAGACAGACAGGCAGGCAGACAGGCAGATAATCTGGACAGACAGTCAGAAAGACAGATGATCTGGACAGACAGGCAGGCAGGCAGACAGACAGACAGATGATCTGGCCAGACAGACAGACAGACAGGCAGATGATCTGGCCAGACAGACAGGCAGGCAGGCAGACAGGCAGATGATCTGGACAGACAGTCAGAAAGACAGATGATCTGGACAGACAGGCAGGCAGGCAGACAGACAGACAGATGATCTGGCCAGACAGACAGACAGACAGGCAGATGAGCTGGACAGACAGACAGACAGACAGACAGACAGACAGGCAGGCAGATGATCTGGACAGACAGACAGACAGAGACAGACAGACAGATGATCTGGACAGACAGACAGACAGAGACAGACAGACAGATGACCTGAACAGACAGAATGACAGACAGATGATCTGGACAGACAGACAGACAGACAGATAGACGCAGGAGGAAATGAAGGGGCACAAGTGGGCTATAAATGTTCACCGTGACAGGAGAGGAGTCAGTTTACACTACTCCTCCCCTCCACTCAATCCCTCCCGCTATAATCCAAACACCTGGAGGGGGAGGGGGGGAGGAGGAGGAGGAGAGAGGGGCGGGCCGGAGGAGGAGGGTGAATAGCCGGGCTGGGCCCATGTGAGAAGCTGCTCACATGCAGCCGGTACGCAACGTGTTACAGTAACGCCTTGACTGGGGCCAAGGCGGACAGTTACGTAAAGGAGCCCCACAGGACAAACTCTCTTACACATGCACGCGCGCGCGCGCACGCAGAGCCAACGGCAGGGGACGGGTGGTAGGGTGAACTGGTGGGAATGAGAGCAAGTTGGAAGGGGAGAATTCATCAGCTGTTGTTTGTGTTTGGCGCTCCGGCGCGGCGCTGCCATGCCGGGAGAGTGCGCCGCCGCCGCCGCCGCCGCCGCCGCAGCTCGCAGCGCCGCGCCGCCTCAGCACGCGCGCTGCCGGCGCAACGCGGCGTGCCAACGCTTCAGCTGCACGTTCAGAGGAATTGACTCAAACACCGGTGCAAAAAAAAAAAAGAAGGGTGTTACGCAGACCTACACGCTGATGGTGTCTTCGCGATAACAAACTGTGGCGCAAACTTGCAAAAAGCAGAATCAGATAAATCCCGGTGCAAGTATTTGACAGATAAAAAAAGAAGAAGAAGAAGAGGAGGATATCGGCCAAGACTTGCGTCGTGTTATATTGCACGGTGTTGCACCGTGCTGCAGACATGCACCGCGCTGTGCGTCGATTCGTGTAGCAATTTCTTCAGCGGGGGGGGGGGTTGTGCACCAAGACAGACCCACACATACACACAGAGAGGGGCGAGAAAGACAGGTTAAACTGGGATTTGAGTCAGACGGGGTTTTGGGGTCACCGAACCTGTAGCACCAGTCCCCCTCCACCCCTCCAGATTCTGATCGAGATGGCGATGACAGTAGCACAAGCAGCGCAAGTACAACGACACACAACCGCACCCTGACCTTCACCTTTACTTTCAGCCATGCGCAGACAGCGCCTGTAGATGGCGGGAGGCCTCCGCCGTTGCTTGGGAACCGGCGGGTGTACGTCGCCAGCGCGGGAACAGCTATTCTGGCGTCCGCTGACGTTTCCGCCGCCGCCGCCGCCGCGAGGAGGAGGGCGAGGGGACGAGGAGTGAAGCGGCAACGGGTTCTGCTCAAGGGCCGTCATGTGGAAAGCCAGAGACGTTTTCAAGACTGCTTTAGGCCTGCCGGTCTGCCCTCGCCCCCCCACCCCCCCCATACCCCCTTCCCCTGCCTTCCTTGAAGTCGCCTGTCTTAAAAAAATAAACACTGCCAACTTTTTTCTTCTTCTTCTCTCGCTCAAGCAAGACAACCCCTGCACGGACAGACAGACAGCGCCGTCCTAACAGGAGCCGAAGCAGGAGCTGCTGGGGCATGTTCAGACGGAGAACAGAGGAGGATTCACCGGGCGAAGAGGGAGGAAAAAAGAGAGGGAAAAAAGTTCAGACGATGATTCTCGAAAGACGCTAAAAACACACAGCGAACGAATTAGATGTGGGCTGAGCACGAGCAGAAGAAAAAAAGGTAGAGAGGGAAGGGGAATAAATGAGCGAGACTGGGAGGAAGGTAAGTAAGAAGTATTCTGCTCTCGGCTTCTTGTTGTTCACCTGTCGCGTTTCCTGTGAAAGCATTAAGAGAGAAAATCATAACGGCCGCCATTGTCTACGGAGCAACAGGAGAGCAAAAGGACATGGGTGGGTTCCTGGTAAAACGGGGGGGGGGGGAAGCGGGGCTGACAGAAATAGAGGGAGCGAGAGAGAGAGGGAGAGGGGGGGGGGAGTGAGGGAGAAGGCCAGCACGTGAAGGCAGAGAGTGTGTTGTCTGAGAGCCATGTGCTTAAGCCAAGCGTGTGTGTGTGAATGTACACGTCAGAGCATGACTCATACTGGAGGAGGCTTGAGGTCCCTACATCTCCATTCTCACACACACACACACACACACACACACACACACACACACACACACACACACACACACACACACACACACACACACACACACACACACACACACACTTGACTCGAACCGCAAATAAGACACCCAAGACCCAGAAGTCAGCACAGAGCGGAAAAGTCATCCATCTCGCCACAAAGCAAACGAGGAAATAATTGTAGGAAACACGCTGAAGTGACTGTCCTCTTGTTAGCAACCAAAGCAGGGAAAATGTTTTTCCATGGCACTTGGAGCAAAGCATCTGTCCCGGCAGCAGTGGAACAGGGTCCGGTCCGCCGGGACGACGCACACAACCTGCGAGTCTAAAATAAACCGGTGCACTGTGGCGCTAAAAGAAGACTTCTCGCAGGTGCCATGGGTCTAAAATTAATGAAACCTGGGTTTTTTGGGGGGTGGGGGGTGTAATATTTGCTAGTAATATTTGATTTGCTAATGTCCCTTACGGCTTTCCGTAGCGCCACAACAAAGTCACGTGATGTACGTAACAACGTCAGTCGGAATCCGGTCGATGAATAAACACCCAGCACGAGAGAAGTCGTCCTTGCTTTATTAATGTTATAAGTTAACATAGCCAGAGGGCACAGATCATTACATGGTGTCAGAGTAGCGGAGTTTAAATACCCAATATGGATTCGTACGGCGTTCCAGCTCCACGGATGGACTGGGAATCGGCGAACTTACCTGAAGCATGGAGACGATTTCGACAAACAACGGAGCTAATGTTCACGGGCCCCCTGCGCGGGAAGAATGAAGAGGAGAAATGCAGCTACCTCCTGCTCTGGATAGGGGAAAAAGGGCGCGATGTGCACAACACTTGGACACTCAGCGGAGAACAAGCCAAGAAGCTAGAAACGTACTACGATAAGTACACTGAGTACATCACCCCCAAAGCAAACCCGATTTATGCCAGATATAAATTTCATGAAAAGATGCAGGGAGAGAGTGAATCCTTCGAACGATTTGTAACTGAGCTAAAGCTCCTAGTCAAAGACTGTGGCTACCCAAATGCCGACGAGATGGTCAGGGACCGCATCGTGTTTGCCACCAACTCACCCAGAGTGAGAGAAAAGCTACTTAGCCAGGGAGCTGAGCTAACGTTAGAAAAAGCCATAGATGTAGCCCGCTCACACGAGCTAGCAAAGCAACAGCTAACGTTTATGGGCCAGGGCAGCACACATGAAACGGTGCACGCAATAGGCAGAAAGACTTACAAACCGAACGCACCCAAAGCAGCTAACGCTAACTTCAGACAAAGGGAAGGTAACGTTAGCACCGCCGCTAGGGCGTGTAGCTATTGTGGAGGGCTACACGGCGCTAAAGCCACTTGCCCAGCTAAGGGTAAACAATGCATTAAATGCAAGAAGCTCAATCATTTTGCTAAAGTATGCAAGTCTAGCTCCCAGGGACAGACAAAGTACTACCGCGGCACAGTACATGCTGTCGGAGAGAACCCAGAAGAGTACACCACTGACAGAGAGCAGGAAGAACTGTACTTCGACAACATTACAGTGGAGAGCACCGCTGTGGGAGAACAGACAGAGCTGTACATAGACTGCATCTCAATAGAGAACAACGGAAAAAGCAACGAGCAGGCCTACGTAGAGGTTGGAATTGGCACACCCCCACAGAAGGTAAAGTTTAAACTAGACACTGGGGCACAGGCCAATACTATTCCCACCAACCTGTTCCAGGCGCTGTTCAAAAATGTGACACTGAAACCAGCAATACACAGACTCACTGAATATGGAGGAGGCGCGCTGAGCGTGAAAGGCACATGCAAACTCAAATGTAAGTACAGAGACAATGCAATGATGCTGGACTTTTACGTCATTGACACAAACGCCCCACCAGTCATGGCAATGAAAACATGCCGTGACCTAAACTTGGTAAAAATAGTGATGGCTGTGAGCGAGGAAAACAATGTCACATCACAGAGCATAATGGATGAGTATGCAGATGTTTTCCAGGGATTAGGAGAGTTCCCAGGCGAGTGCACCTTCCGCGTCACACCAGATGCAACGCCGGTCGTCTGCCCGCCACGCAGAATCCCCATCGCCCTACGCAGCAAACTGAGGGACGAGCTTGACAGCATGGAGAAAGGCGGCATAATCTGTAAGGTAACAGAACCCACAGAATGGGTGAACGCACTCGTCATTGTTGAGAAGCCAAAGACAGGCAAACTTAGAGTGTGTTTAGACCCCAGAGCTCTTAACAAAGTGATACAACGACCTCACTACCCCCTCCCCACGCTGGAGGACGCCACCACAAAGCTTGCTGGAGCTGAGTACTTTAGCGTGTTAGACGCGCGGTCAGGCTATTGGGCCATCAAACTGAGCACTGAATCCTCAATGTTGACGACATTTAACACAGTGTTTGGCAGGTATCGTTTCCTCAGACTGCCATTCGGAATCGTGTCCGCTCAAGACGAGTTCCAGAGACGCGTGGATGAAACATATGAAGGATTGGACGGTGTGACGGCCATAGTGGACGACATACTAGTGTTCGGCAAGACTAAAGAGGAACATGACCAGCGTCTCAGAGCGATGCTGAAGCGCACAAGGGAGCGAGGGGTGCGGCTCAACCCCGACAAGTGTCACATATGCGTGTCCGAGGTAAGCTACTTCGGCCACACGCTCTCACACGAAGGCATCAAACCAGACCCACACAAGGTGAAGGCGGTCAAGGACATGCAACCCCCACAGAACAAAGCAGAGCTGGAGACAGTCCTCGGCATGATCAACTACCTCGCCAGATTTGCTCCACACCTCTCACAGATAAACTCACCCCTCAGACAGCTTCTGAAACAGGACAGTGAGTTTGTGTGGGATGCAGTCCACGACAAGGCGTTCCAAGAGATGAAGAATCTCATTACACAGCACCCAGGTCCAGTACTCTCATATTTCGACCCGCAGAAAGAGCTGCGACTCCAAGTGGATGCATCCAAAAGTGGCCTTGGGGCTGTCATGCTCCAAGATGGCAAACCAATTGCCTATGCGTCCAAGTCACTCAACAGCACTGAAGAAAACTACGCACAGATAGAGAAGGAGCTCTACGCTGTGGTCTTCGGCTGCAAGAGGTTCCACGAGTACATGTATGGACGAAAAGTGATTGTGGAGTCAGACCACAAGCCTCTGGAGGCAATACTAAAAAAGCCACTGGCAGCAGCACCACCCCGGCTGCAACGGA